>NC_059500.1:34866712-35100913 GCF_018139145.2 Gymnogyps californianus | reverse complement strand
ATCAGAAAAGTATCGTGTCCTGAAGAGCTAAGTCAGATACACAAAGCTATTGTCAATGATGCGTACACAGCTTTGTCGCTGCCTTGAGAAGGGGAGGTTTATGTGGAAGGTGTGCAGGGAGGGCTCTTATGTGACATGGGGGAGAGGAGGAAAAGCCTTGGAGACTTTCTTTTGTCCCAGAGAGACAGGAAGGACAAGTGAAGATTGATGCTGCTGAGTCAGGCTACCCTTTCCAACACTGGGTGCTGTCAAATTCACAATAGTCTCTTGTTACTAGAGAAAACACTGCCTAAAAGCCAGGATGTCTGACTGTCACAGGCAAAAGTAAACAAGGGGGTCATGCTGCTTTGCTGTCCTGCACCACTGTATGCTTTGATTTTGCAGGCCTGTTTTTTCCTTCCAACACCTCATTGCGGCACACTTTTATTACAGCCTTCAGAGGTTTCCCTCTGGCAGGAGGCCTTCAGCATTGTGTACCTCTCTATATAAAAACAGAGTCAGTCATCACCTTTGCTTAAGTTTCCTATTGCATGTGCTTATGGCACGCCTGAATGAACAAAAAACTTGACTTGCTATTGTTGTGCTTAAAAACTTGTGTATGGGCAAAGAGGTAGTACACCTTATATAAAGCCAAGAATGTATTGTTAATATAATTGAGAGTCTAATCATTGTTAGTCCAGATCTAATTGGGGGGGTGGGGGAGAATTAAGCTCAAATTCTTCATTTTGTACCCCTTTTCATGGTGTTACACACGTCCTTCCTGTGTTCCTCCTGGGTCTAAGGTTGATAATTTCATCCTGCTGGTAGCATGCTGTGGTGAGTCATCAGTATCTGGGGTCCTTCACTAGGAGGAATGTGATGTTAATGTGATTTTTTTTTTTCTTTTTTCTCTAGGTTTCACCTGGGATCATTTTTCTTTGCTTGCTGACACACTTTTTCATCTTTGCTCTTTCTTCATTGGTCTGCAACTCCATGTTATGTCTGAATTTACCCTTTTATGATGCCCATTACAAAATTCTTTGTTCTCTTTATTACCCCTAAACCCAGTTTTGTCTGGCCCCAGGTATTTCTTTAACTGACCGTTGGTTAGTTGCTTATACCCGTGGGGTACCAGTGCCAAGTCTCTGCCCTACCTCTTCTCACTCCATGCCTGTGCTCCTCTGCACTACTTCCTGTGTCTCCACTTCTGAAGCCCCCTCCTATTGTACCAGGTCTCTATTTCTATACACTACATCGTTATGTTAAAGCTGCAAATATCTCATTGTATACAAAATAAGGGCTTGTTACTGCTACTTACATAATGTTATGGTTGTACCATATGAAGAAAGTAAAATAAACCAGCAAAATTGCTGTCACCACTAAAGCAGGTGAAACAAATCCGCAGGCAGGTCAAGAAAAGTTCAGACAGAGGAAGACTGACAAGCCTCAGTCCTGAGGATTTGCAAATTAAGTACAAGGCTTATGGCCTGTAGCCAGCAATGGCAGTCTTATATCACAGGGATACATGGTTACAGAATGCCTGGGCTATTGCACTGAAGGCCTATAGAAACTAGTTCTTGTTCACCTCCAAGTTTGTCACCACTAGCATTTCAGTCTTTAAGCTGTTTATCACCTACTTTCCATGATTCTGGGAATCAGCTATCCTTATTTTGAAATTTGTTATGGATGTGTTCTTGAGGCTATACAAAATTCTCAGTCTTCCCAGAAAGACTTATTTTTAGGTTTTGTCTCTCTTCACCTGCTGAGAAGAAAAATTTTTACTTTATTATTTTATTTAGAAAACATTTTTAATTTTCACAAACTATGGCCAGTGTTTTTTCTAGTCATACAGGAGTACAGCAAACACTGGTGCTTCGAAGACTTTAGATCTGCTTTAAAAAAATTAAAATCTGAAATGTCCTTATATTGCCCATTTCCCATTGAATCCTCCAGCAGCCTCTTTGCTGAAGTTAGCCAACTATTTTGATACAAGCTGGTGCTTCGCACCCTATTTTGTTTTGCATGGGGACAATGAAAACTTATACTTCTTTCCTTCTCACGGAAAGAAAACTATTTGGACTTTTGCATCAATTTCCAGGACACGAATTAATTTTCGTCAAGTGGCAGTGTAATATGTAAAGTTGTCACGCGTAATCTTATCTTGTATGTATATAGAGGATTACGAAAGGACGGCTAATCACTTCAGGATGTTCTGAAGGCTGGTATATCTGGTGCATCTTGAAGGAGTATGCAAACAGACAGTGGTTAATCAACATTACTTAGATAACTTTGAAACAGACTCAGCAGTATTGTGGAGTTAAGTTACCCTTTAAATGAACTGCCTCATTAGAATACTTAGAATCAGACCCACGAACCTGGAAGCCCCTTACTCACAAAAGCCCCTTCCTCTCTGAGCATGCGTGGTAGAAAAAGGAAACTCTGTACCTTTAAATGAAACCGAAGACTACCAGGACCAACAAGAATCTTGAAAGATTACATGTAAACAGTATTGTCCTGATAAGGAATGGTCAAACAGTATAAAATGTCCACCGTGTGTTAACCGGGTGTGCTAGCTAGCTGTGGAGTTACCACCTAGCACCCATCTCTGCACAGACATGACATAAACAAATATCTCGGCTCTGTGTGTTAATCAGCTTTTTTTGCACACCGGGTAAAAGAATCCTGATTTTTGGGACAACAGCAGGAATGATTTATGCAGGTCTATTTTTAGAGTTGGACTGTTCATGCTTGAATACGTGTAGGAGTGGGCCTGCTGCATCTGTACTCTGCCAATGGAGAGCCTTGGTTTGAGAATTCCTCCAAATATTTGTGAAAATGAATTAAGCTTTTTTTCCCCCTTGCGATAAATTAAGAAGACAACAGTATGCATTTATACTGCTTGATCATTTGCTGATTTAATTCCTAAGTGTACCTGCAATGTGCTTACATGGATTTTTCACACTATCCTTTGGGCAATACTGTATCATTCCCTTTAGGACACTCTTTATGATATTGATATCTGCTTTAACAGGACTCGGCAAGTTATACTGCATGTACATACTGCATGATTGGGAGGAATTGATGTATGGAAGTAGGAATGAACTACAAAAGAAGATCTTAACCCAGGTGTGTGCTTTGAGGGAGCTTTGAAACAGTTCATCACTGTAGGTTCAAAGATTCAGTTTGTGCTTCTCAGCTTATTTCATCAGACCCTATTAGATGGTGGAAGGGGAAGCTAAAACGCCAACATGAAAGAAGCTTCAAGTTGCATCTGTCACATTAAAGAGACTCTGTTAAAATAGTGGTAAAAAGCATCTGTCAGGGGATTTGCTGGATTTATCCAGAAAGGGATAGCTTTCCTCTGCCTGTGGAGAGGATGATTAGCAAGGCATGCGCACACAGAGGCAGTGAGAATTCATCAGTCCCAGGCCCTGAGTAAACAGGATTCTGCAAGATTAGATCTCAGGTTGTAACACTGTGATATTACCTGGTTGTGTGATGAACTTGGGCAAACTCAGTTTTCAAAGCTCACTGCACAAGATTTTTCAATTTTTTTTCTCTTTTTAGAAAGAGCTTAGCACACACACACCACTTTTGCCCTTCTTGTAAGTGTCATTAGTGGTTTCTGAAGTGCAGCTGTATGTAACTGCATTTTAATCTTCAATACTATACTTCCTCAAGATTTTTGGGGCTAACGCTGCTGAGGGAAGCTAAATTAGCCTGCAAAAAGCCTGTCTTTTATGTAACTACACTTCCGTATGTTAAAGGGATTTCACCCCTTTCTATTTTGCAACCAGCTAATTGCTACACTTTCTTGGTATTGTTTGACTGAACTAGTTTCCCCAAACCCAGTGTTTAAGGCTTCCTTTGCTATGTGTTTGCCTCTGGCCAAATTTTCTGATTCTCTCATGTATGGGAGCAAGATCTTTTAAAGCAAAGGACAATGCAGTATTTCTTCACTTGGTGAAAATAGCCTGCAAAATTTGAGTCCAAACAGGTATGGTTAGCCACCTTGCAAAGCTGCTTTCAGTACCTTATAATGGGCAGTAGCTTTCACAACAAGAAGGGCTAACAGTTCTTCTCTTAGCAGGGTACTGCTGTTGTTTAAGTATGAAATGCTAGGAATCCACTCCTGAAATTATAGAACTATTGTTGTTTTTAAATAGTGTGGAAGCAAGCTGTGAAGTCTTCCCACTAGCTTTGGTGGGAATTGAACCATGTTTCCAGTATGCTGACTGGCAGAAAGGAAATATAAAAGGTTTGGAGAGTTTGATGGATTAAGTTTTTTAAAGTTTCTGCAGAGATTAGATTTGTATCACAGAAGTTTTTATTGCTGGAATCAGAAGCCTAAAACTAAGTACAAAGAAAGACACTGAATTTTTACCTGACATTTGGGGGAAATTGAAAAAACCTCAGCTCCTATGAAGTTGCCTGGAAATTGTCCTGTACTTGCTCACAGGTCAGCATGGGCCATCTGACAGCATCTTAAGGCCTGGCGAGGCTCTAAGAGCTGAACAGTCCTCAAAACTGGCTTTGCCAAGAGGCCTGCCAGTCATCTCTAAGTACTGGGAGAGGATTCAGAATTCAAACCAGCCTGTTCTCTTTTTCTCTCCCTTAAATCACATCTACCTCCAGTGACTCACAGGCAGCCTTGCATAACTGTCCTGGGACAGGACTCCTCCCTCCTACAGTTCCTGCCGAGATCACTTCACCACAGAGAAAGCAGTCAGGCAAACAATATATTAATTACTGAGCACCATCTGTGACTTTGGGTTTTTTCAAGAAAGTAAAGGTTTTGAAGCAGGGTCAGTCTCATTTTTCTTCTCACCATTAGCCTCTGGCTCATTTGGCTCTCGGGCCGGACCCGAGCTCCAGCTTGCTCTGCGCAGTGTCTGTGGTTCGGTTCAGTCTTCGTGCCTAAGATAATAAATTGAATGCTGTCATGTAGCCAGCCTTAAAAAACTGTATTTGTCTCTGTCCCTTGCGCATCCAGTTAATAAAAAAAGAGTTTTAAGATTTAGATTCCTAGTTCACTGGTGCCAGGACTATGTGAAATGTTAGGACTGCCTAGGGCTGGACTTTCTCTGGGTGCTGGGCAAAAGCCAATTTTTTGTGTCTGTTTAGTCCTTTTAAGGACACATAGCATAGCTCTACAGCACAAGTGATGCAAAACTCAAGCTTGATAGACTTAGTAATATTAAGGAGATTCTTCCTAGTTTTGCCTTGCTCCAACAGCTCTTATATCTGGGGATTTACTGGGTTTATTTAGGGAGGAAGAAAGCAAAGACTCAGAAGTCTCTTTTGCAGAACTCGAATCAGCAGAATACTCTCCTCACGTCTTGGCAATTTGTCTAACTTTAAAGCTAGCAGGGCTGCAACTTGGTTACTTGCTGGGACAGATTAAAAGTTCACTCTGAATCACTTTAGTAGGCAATTTAGATCTTGATGCTGATTGAGATAGGGATTCTCTATAGCACTGTCTGCTGTATATCATGACAAGCAAGCTGCAACTTCATACAATAATAAAAAAAGAACAATAAAATGACTAAAGCATTAGAAGAGAATTATCAGTTTGAACAGCAGGAGGAAGATTTTTCTTGTGACATGACTAGAAAGAAACATTTGTGATTGCAGAGACCAAGGCTCAGTCTAGTCATATTATGTCCAGAGATGCTTGAAGTTTGCCTAAGATGTCTCCTAGCCATTGCAGAAATGTGTCAGTCTTAAAATGAAAACTACTGCACAGCATTCATAATGTGTGAAGAAGTGGTTGTTGGTGGAGAAGCAGAAGGGGACTAACATGAGAGCTGTGAGGTGGTTTAAAGGTGAGGTAGCGAATGGGTAAGCATTTGAAATGGGAAGATTAAAAAAGCAATCAGTGAGTAACAATCTGCAAAACACTAACTTTACTTGGGGTATCTGGCAGAAAGTCAGTTTGGGAAATGATAATGTTTCTATATTTCAATAATGACCATGCTATATGTGGTGGTGCTGCTAGGATAAAGCTGCTACAAGACATCAGCACTGTGGACTAAGTATGTAAAATGCGCTGGTGTGCTGACTGCTAAGTAGCATATTTGGTCTGAAACTAAGCAATAAGTAAATGGCAATCCTATGTTAGACACGTGTGACTGTTCATTCAACTCCTGCTTAGATTTTGGCTAACCCAGCTCATGTTAAGGCCTGATGTGTGCTGGGAGCAGTGCCATTAGGTCAAAGTGAGAGCACCACAGACGGGGACATGTGGCCAGGAAGAGCTGAAGGGCCATTGTGCAGCCATGATCAGCTGCAAATTGCTGTCTACAGCAGCCATTATCTTTTGCCTGGCAGTTTCCTCAGAATTCACTAACTTATGGAAATGGTATAGACCAAACCTCCAAGCTGGAGGATATAAAACATGGGCTTACCCAAAAAGCTTTTGAAGCGGATCCAACAGCAGCTGGACTGCTGAGGCTTTAATGCTTCCCAGTGTGATAGAGGGGACGCCTGCACCGTGACGGAGGAGGAAGGATGAGCACTCTCACCGTCGGCTGGGTAACTAATTCTTTTCTTTTGCTCATAGGTGCACAATATTAAGAGTTACGGGTTATAAGTTATGAAACCTTGTGACTTGAATGGTGAATAAGTGAATTAATGTGATAGACTAGTCTGGGCAAAAGGGGATTGAGCCTGTTTGTCGTGTTTGTTTATTATGTTTCTTAATAAGCTCATGAAATAAAGTTTCAATCACAGAGAACGTGTCCCGTAAATTTGAGAGATCCGAACAGACCTTGACAGACATGTGTGTGATTTCATGGGGGAGATGAGAGCACTACAACTTCAAGCTCCCAGTCAGCCAGGAACAGTCTGCTCATGGCTTTTAACTTTCCTATTTGATAAATTTGGAAAATGCAAGTTCTAGGAGCTTTGGTGTTTAGGAATCTATCACCCCTTCCCCCTCAACCAGGAAAAAAAAAAAAAAGAAAAAATCCTGTGTGTTGATCTGAGTTATTAACATCAGAGAACCCTGTGGATAGGCATATTCATCAAAGGCAAGGTGCTCCATGTGATAAGAGCATTAATCATAATGACTGCTTCTACACGGTTAAAAGGGAGAAGATGACACTTTAGTGAAACTTGTTTATAATCCAGTAGCTGCAGTCCTGGTTGAGTACCCGGGGGATGATGTCTATCCTCTTTGTAACCCAACCTAATCTTTAGCCTACATCCAGTCGATACTTCCAGTAATGGACCTCCTAACGCATACACCAAGGTCCAATCTCGCAATTTGTCCTCCCTGAGAGAAGAATTTCATGACCTAATCATCCTCAAAGGCAGTGCTGAGATCTTCTAAGCCTTTTCAACCTCTCTCTCTTCCAAGCTGTGCAGAGATGCCTTAGTTCAATTGTAATGATTTAATTATTTGGGGAACATATGGCATATAAAGCTAAAAGGAAATTGATAAAATGTACATACGTTCCTTGTAGGTAACTCTAATAAATAATGAATCTAGGCAGAATAGCACATGCCAGGGGATAACTGCTGCTCAAAATCCTCATTATTCATATTGCCAAAACAGTGACTGGACTCGGAAGAGAGAAGTTCTGTGCCACCACTCCTCCAGCTGTGTTGTTCTGCTGCATCTGTGTCTCTCTTAGGGGCAGGCTTGCTCTCCCAATTTAAAAAGACTCTGAGTAGCCATATTCTGCTCTCCCACCCTTTCTGTTCCTCTGCTGGAATTTTTCCAGTTTAATATTATAGGGCTAAGAATGCCTTTTATATATATATATATCAATATATATGTCTTTTAATGGCTGATAAGATATTCTTTGGATATGTTGGGGCCATCTCAAAAGAAGCTGGACTCCTATATTTAGGAAGCTGAAATGAACCTTAAGGCAGTATTTTTGATGATCCACTCCAAAATTTTCTCCTACAAAAAGACATTCTAATTGGCACTGAAGGTTACAGTTATGCTAAATTCATAATACAGAAATGGAAATAATAAATTTACATAGTTCCCTGAGCTTTGGCACTAGCAATAGGAAAGGCTTCTTATGGCAGTGGAGGCAGCTCTGCTTGGGTTTGCAGCAGCCACTTCGAAGCAAGCATTAGAGAAAATGAAAGCAGTAGCAGACAAAGAACAAGGGAATATCAATGAGCGGGAAGCGATGGCAGAAGTAGCTAGGGATTACTTGAGGCTGAATGGAAGTGATAGGAAAGTATTTGTGTGACAAACTTTCTGGTTAAATTATGAATCTTTGGACCCTCATGGATTATAGTTTTGACACCAACTATATAACCTTGATGCACTATGTCAATTACACCTGGGAAATGGTTGGTGTCAGTGCTAACAACAGCTCCGCTCTATTGGCATGTCAATAACTGGTGGAGATCTCTCAGTCACAGAAGGGATTTGTGCAAAAACCTATGGAGCTAAATTTCTCTTCTCTGGAAATACAGGGAAGGCAGATCCCTGATGTTAAACTGACATATCAACTGAAAAATGCCTTTTTGCTTTTTAGTAGGCCTTTATGTAGAAAAAAAAGGAGAACACGTGGAGGAACAGGCACAGATCAGGGCCAGTTTCTTTCATTCTGGCAAGAGTTAGAAATAATCTGCCCTTATACTTGTGGTCCATTTGCATACAAGTAGCAGATTTAGGAAAATATTAGTCAATTCCCAGTTGGAGTGGAAATCAGGTTTTGTCACTTCTAAGTCAGAGCCTTAAACTTTAGTTTAAGAGCTGGTTCTCTGCTTACAGAAATACAAAATTTGTGAATATTTTGCAGAAGAGAGAGAAGTCAGCTGTCTGGAAGCATGTCGGCTGACTGCTAAAGCAGGAGCAGCCCAGCCTCGTTACTGTGGGGCCTCGTTACTGTGCCCTGGCCACCTCTGCCAATCTCCTCTTGTGCCACAGCTGCTCTGCAGTACAAAGGAACCTCGGCAAGGGCTTAGCTGCTCACACAGGTGCTGTGTTACCCTCTGCAGTCCTCGTTCAGGTTATGATAGGGAGGAATCTCAGCCCAAACGCCTCATTATTGTGTCAAGACACGTAATGCATTAACACTTGAAGACTGTTTAGATGGGCTATTCATCCTGGCCTCTGAATCAAGCTTAAAAGAAAATGTCAGTAATTACTTGCTATGCCTTGGAGAAGAAAAGCAAATATTTACCAAACAGAAGTACTGTGTATGCTTCAAAAGGAGATTTTCAAAACAGGTATTAAAATTCCTGCCAGTGTTTCAGTGGGGAGGGTCTGCTTTCTGTGGAAGTGTCCACTTCAACAAGGCTTTGCAGCACAGCACTGGTGGCTGAAAAAAAAAAAAATGCTGTGCTATAAGGAAAGCATCCAAGACCTTTTCAAGATTAAAGATACGGGTGGAACACATGTCATCTGAAGAGATTTGTAAGGCACAGGAAATGTAAACTCAAATGATGCTATTGGTTCAGGAGTTCAGAAGATGCCCTGGTTACTCTCATGGCTTTTTCTTTCTTAAGAGGTAGAGAGAAAGGGATTTAGCTAACTCTCTAGAGCAGCCTGTCCAAAGTTATCCTGCTGAACATCTGCTTGTGAATCAAGCCCCTGACTGAATGCCATGAAGGGAGGTGCTGACTTGGGGCTGCAGTCTTTGCTGTTCTTAGCTTTTGTGGAGGCTGCCTGCCCCGTCATGGGTGATGTTTGGGAGCAGCTAGACCAAAACATGGATACCACCTTGAGGGGTGAGTCCTGGGTCCTCCATGCTTTATCAGTACACCCCAAAATCTCATCTTCTTCCATCCAGATAGGTTTTCTTTAGAGGGAGAGATTGTCCTTATTACAACATTAATAATTCGTAATGCTACATTAGGAAGAAAACATCAGGCCTCATGTGTGCAGAGAACATGTGGGAATGAGCAGGAGAGGACCCTGAATAATTGCATGATAGTCTCAGGACCCCGCACAAGCTTAAAATCCAGCGAACAATCAGATGTTCATGACAAGATTTTCCCAGACTTATTTTCTTCTTTTTGAAAAGATTTTCCTAAAAGAGGCTCTGGGTGGTGTGCAGATGCCTTGTTTTCTGAGATCCTTGATAGAGCAGGCTGTTCATTCTGACAGTGTGGAGAGTCTGATATGGCTGATTTAGAGCAGAAAGAGGAGGGTGAAGTTTGGAGCATAAAAACAACAAAAACCAGACGAGTCGACTGCATGAAGGGACACACCTTCTGTATCACATCATCTCTTTGTACCTCATATTGTCACGTTTTACTCCTCAGCACCGTTACCTTCAGCCTGAATTAGTGCAGTGTGATCTCCATCAGGATCTTTTTTATCCAAGAGTCCTAGACTCGTTCCTTGACTTTGCTGGACTAAAGCACTGCACTAAAGCACTAAACTTTGCAAAAGCTGGTGTCTACTGTTGTGAAAAGTTTTAAAAGAAAAATAAGCAACACCTGAAAGAAGACTCTTCCAGTCTACCTAAGTTCTCCAGTTTGTCTTTTTCAATATGTTTCTTTAATTACATGCTGCAAGCTCCTTGGACTGTGAGAAATACTAATTTTTAAATGCAGAAAATACTTAGCAGAGAAAAATATTATTGGGATTTCTGGACATATCAGACCAAGAGCCAAATGGTGCTTTAATTTAGCATTAGGCATTTGTCATAAAAGCTATGACCACAGTAAACTTGTCTGGTATTAATGCGAATGTCATATGTTCCCATAGGAGACCCACTGAAATTCAGCTATAATTAATGTACCATTGCAGCAAAGTGTGCCTGAAAGGTCATACTTTCTAGTGCTTGTCCTTTCAAAACAATTAAGCAATTAATTACTGTTCTGTAACCTCCTGCTCAGTTAAATGCCATTCTGACAGAAAGATGCTGTTTCTTTATATCCTGTTATTCCTGTCAAATTATCTACCCGGCCTTTAAAAATTAACTTTCTTCTTTGTGTCCCAAAGGTCACATGTGGAAGGAGGTCATTGAAATTAACACACTAATAATTCAGCTTGCAAGTTTTGCTGTTAGCAGATCTTTCGTGGCTTTAATATAAACTACCTATAGCTTACGAATGGGAGATAAGTTACATGATTTAAGCCTCTGAAGCTGCAGAACACTTTCTGTAAATTCTTGTGCACAGTTCTTCTGCAAGAACTTGCTTTGGCATGAGTGGTTCTCTTTCTTTAGCTTTGTAACATCTTTTACATAAATATTATAAGCCAGTTATTTTTTCTAATTTTGCTATATCTTAGCTGATCACTTCTGTTTCTACATTTAGACAGGATGTGAGTGTTTCTAAAGTGGCATAAACAGCTGTTTTTCACTTTAGTGCAGGGAGTCTTGGGAGTGATGGTAGAGTCTAACACCCACCTTTTTTTAATTCACAATGGACAATTTTTGTTTTGAGGGTGGGATTTTTTTGCATACCTTGGGAAACGTGCATTTGTCATCTGCCATGCAGATTTGTTTCCTGCCATATAGCTGCGGTCAAAGGGGAAACTTTCTTACAGCACAATCGGAACATTAAAGGGGAAAAAAGTATGCAAACTCCCACTGAGAGCAATGTGGCATGTTGCTATGATGGAGCAGGATCAAGCTACCAGTGAAAGAAAAGCTTCTGTATTCACCAAACTGAGACAGAAGGTATTGGCCTTGAGAGAACACTGCTCAGCACAAGAACAGCAGATCACTTGGAAAGCTGTTGATGGAGCAATAACCACAGCTCTTGAACTATTTATCCACTGAAGCAATTTTATTGTTTCTTAGCACTTAATAATTTTAAATGACTAACAGACATGATCTGTGGAGTAGATCTGACATCACTAGACCGTAGTATTCTATAAAGGGTCTTGGCATACCTTGTAACTTATCCTAAAAAGAAATAAACACACTTTTTACAGAGAAAAGCATCTCCTGTAGGAATACATTCACAGGCTTACCTTTTTCTTCAAGGGTATTTTAGCATAGGCCATTTTTCTTTTTTAGCATTCTTCCCCATGTGTTTGAAATGTATATCTGTCTGGACCTGGGAGTCAAAAATTATCTGTCACTGGAGAGATTTCGTGCAGTACAATATTATGAAGGCCCAGGTCTTCCTCTAGGCAATTTATTGTGGTTGAGGAAGACTCTTCAGTATGAAGAATCTCTAACTGAATAAATTCTGCTAGGCCACAGCTCGGATTCGAGAGTGAAGACAGGATGTCAAAAGTGATTCCCTGCAGCACTTTTTCTGCCTGCGGAAGTGCTACCTCCAGTCGTCTCTGTTTCTGTCCCTGTATTGGCAAGGATGTTCATGCAGTTGGATACCTGAACCACGTGCAGTACCCAGCATCCATATGGATATCTAACTGGGGGAGTACCGACAGAAGCATTCTCTGCAGAGACGTGGAAATATTTATCTTCGTCATCAGTGTGCTAGTATTTTACTAGCAGAATAATGTCTATATTTATAGGACACCTGAGTCACTAGCAGTAATGGATGCAATTTGTCTAGAGAGGAAATATCTTTGCAAAGTTATTCTAATTTGATATGAACATGTTGATGTTTTGAAAATATTTGTTAATATACTGATGTATGGAGAACAGACTCTTTCTCCAGAATCCTTCACTGAGCATCCAGACTAATCTGAGACTTAGACACAGGTCTTAGGTTTAAGGCTATCAGTTTTACTCTTCACTCTGGGTTATTCACCTGCTCATTTTCTCTTTGAAGGAGCAAGTAGCAGGCACCAGACTTCTAGCTTTTCATCCATGCCTCCTAAACAGGTATACTTTCGTTTCTTCTTCCCATTTTGTGGCTAGATCCAGTGCTGTGTAGTTAATGGTTTATAATAATTTAAATTACCAACCTCTTCTGAAAGGATCAAGGGGAAGTTGAAAGAATTTGCAGGACACAGACCCACATAACCTTCCATGGCCATTCTATTCCTGTATCGGGGTTAACCTATGGTTCGATCTGGTCACAGAAATAGCATTTAATCTACTACTACAACACTTTAAGTAACTTCTAAATTTTGTTCATCTTGTAACTCAAACTTCTGAATTTTAGTATTTGTCATTTAGAAACTCTTAGCTTCCCTACATTATATTGTGTTTTATTAGAATACACATCTTAAAATACAATGGATCACTCTTTTATATTAAATCTTACCTTATTTATAGTACCTGTCAAGTCAGTGAAACTACTTGGGCTCAGGTATGATTCAGCACAAGTAAGAGGACAAGAAGTCTGCCTCAAGGCTTTTAGTTCTTGCAGGATACCAGACAATCACATTTCTTTCCCCATCTGCTTAAGGCTTGATCTTGCAAATCAGTGCGTAAGCCATGACGGGAAGGCTGGGTGGACAGATTTTGTGGATAACCCCTTCCAAGTTGGCTGAATTAAAGCTTTGTATGCTCAAAATATCAAGCAATGGGTGTAGTTCTTTGTACAAAGAGTCATAAACCTCAAAATGTATGTACCCTCTCACTTAGTACCAGTGTTACATTATATTTGTAATGAGGTTCAGCCTTCCACCTTGACCTGTTTATCATTGTTGACTGGGGATGCAGATGCCTGAGACCTTGCAGTTTTTCACAGTTCAGGAGTTCACAGAGCAGCCTGTGGACTACTTTGTTTCAGTGAGGTAACAGGGCATTGATTCTGGTGGTGTTAGCTGTCCTGGTTTTGGCTGGGACAGAGTTAACTCTCTTCTTAGTAGCTGGTACAGTGCTGTGTTTTGGATTTAGTCTGAGAATGATGTTGATAACACTCTGATGTTTTAGTTGTTGCTAAGTAGCGCTTATCTTAAGCCAAGGACTTTTCAGTTTCCCATGCTCTGCCAGCAAGCAGGTGAGCAAGAAACTGGGAGGGAGCATAGCTGGGGCAGCTGACCTGAAGTAGCTAAAGGGATATTCCATACCATAGAACGTCATGCCCAGTATATAAACTGGGGGGAGTTGGCCGGGAGGCGCAGATTGCGGCTCTGGCATCGGTCAGCAGGTGGTGAGCAATTGCATTGT
Source organism: Gymnogyps californianus (assembly GCF_018139145.2). NCBI lineage: Eukaryota > Metazoa > Chordata > Aves > Accipitriformes > Cathartidae > Gymnogyps > Gymnogyps californianus. Next base: position 35,086,970 of record NC_059500.1, on the reverse strand, counting down.
GCATCACTGTTTTTTTTTCTCCCCTCCCCCCTTCCTTTTTTTGTTATATTCCTTTTCATTACTATTATTATTATTATATTTCATTATTACTATTGTCAGTATTATATTTTGCTTTAGTTATTAAACTGTTCTTATCTCAACCCACGAGTTTTACTTTTTTTTCCTTTCCTCCTCCTCACCCCACTGGTAGGGGGGAGGGGGAAGCGACCATGACATTAGCAAAGCAGTAAGAATGGAGTTGTTTCTGTCACAGTTAATGTATTGCCTCACTCGGCTGTCTTTACAGGACCTAAATTTGTAAATCCACCTTCTCAAGACTTACACAACCACCACTTGCAACAGTGGGTGCTGGACATGTGCAAACCTTGCTGATGCTTAATAAGGTGCCTTAGTGGGTAATAAGGTAGCGACTACACTTCAAAAGCCTTAAGCCCCATTATGGGCACTTATACCGTGCATTCAAAATCTGTTCTACACATGCATAAATGCCGCTACTTGCTTCTGCTGGTCTGCCAGTAAGAGCTGTTTTACGTACAGGTTTTTTTTCCAGTTTAAATGCATTTTCAACTCTCTTTTAGGGCTTTTGCTGCTCCTGGATGTTTCAGATGGAGTTACTATTGGAAAGAAATTATTTTTTCAGCAAACATCTGTTTTCCTGATGTCTTTGCTTCACCATGAAACTTCTGATTTTTCACGTGTATTTATTTGAACTTTTCTAGCTTTGGCTGATAGCTTACTGCTCAGCTCCTGGGGCTGCAACCTGCAGATGTGCACATAAAATGGTACTAAATGGGAATTATAGTTTCATATATTGTCTTTCACATACTTAGCATGTGAATTTTACAGATGCATAAAGAGTAAGGTAGCGGAGAATACCTGAAGAATATGAAGTTCTTCAGTGGCATCGCTAGTTGCAAACTGGAGAGCTGTAAGACTGTTTTCTACTGATAAAACAAACAAACAAACAAGTTTGGCTTTCAGGGCTTTCACGAACTGTTGACATGATGACAGTGCTTTGAATTGCAATGGATTGCTCTCAGGTAGCTCCGAACTCAGATAAAAGGCAAACTCTTTTACATGGAAGAAATCTGAAACTTGTTTTTAGTTAATGACCTAATAATAAGTTGTTGGGGGGAGGGACGTGGGCTGCAGGCTTTCAGCTGCTGGCAAACATTTTATCGAAAATGTTTTTCCTAAGTTTTTGATGGTTAGGGTAGGCTGAGAGACAATCTGAAATTTAAAAAGCTTTCAAGCTTTAAAACTCTTAATGTGTAAGAGAGTTTCTCAGGGGGCTGGGCTAATCTAACCCCCTTGTTCCCTCTACCTTGCACCTTTTGCTTAGGAGCAGCTTCTCAAAAAACAAAGGTGGTAGATTTACCCAAATGCATGTAAATTAGACAATCATGTTGGCGTGAGCTGTAAACAATAAAAAATTGATTGCAAGGGACAGAGCTTCAGTTTTCACTCAGCATGTCCTGCTGGGGAAACTCTGAAGCTGCGTATCTGCCAGAGGACATAACAAATCCTCTGCATAAGAAGCCCAGCTGTGTTGTGGACCCGAGCCAGATCAGTGGGGCAGTGGTTGTGCCGCACTCGGTATGGGTATGAATGCTTCGGCTCACTGAGGCTGAGTGCCCACTGGCTCCTGGGTACATTAGTGGAATTAGGCACATCTCAGAGCTATTTCAGTTCCTTTTTCACCTGTGTCCAATGACATTTTAAGGTTATTGTAACTGAACTGGGAAATAGGTATAGAACTTTTCAAAGTTGTCTTCTTTTCTGTTTTTCCTCCCAGCTCTCACTTCAGTTGAACTAATCTATTTTACACTGTTTATTGTCCAGCTGGCTTGCTTTATGGTATTTTTAAACTGCAGTGGAGTCTCTAGCTGAAAAAAGAAATTTGTAACAAAAGATATGGAGTTAAATATTAATTTCCATCAGGGTGAAGTTCAAGTGTTAATGGTCATTGTATGTGCAGAGAAACAGTGTGAGATTTTTTGCATATCAGAGTATAATCAGTTCTTGTTTTTCTACAATGCTTGGCAATGAAATGTAGTTAGAAGTCTCAGGTGCCATGAAAAATGCATATACCAACTTTGAGAGCACTGAGTATTACTTTCAAAACCTTTGATTTAACCTACTTGATAATTTTGCTATGCTGTCATGTAGTTAACAGGGTCATTAAAAGACAAATGACCAAGTCACTTATGAAATGCTTGAAAACTATTAGGGAGGAATAGGGAGAATGGGTTTCAACGGAAGCTGGAGTTTTCTGGCAGTTGTGTTGGCATTTATCACACAGTTTCTAAGCTAGCCATGAATTTTTATTTTGCAGGTCTTGAAAAATATTTCTTCACCTGGCATAGGACTGGTTATGTAAAAAATACATAAAATATCAAAACAGTGGTTTAAGAAAGAAGATCGAATAGTTGAAGGAGAAGCCAGTAGGCATAACATGCAATGTGTCTACCAAGACAGTGATCTGTCTCTCACAGTGTTTTAAAATGTGCTGATCGGAAGCAAAAGCCTATCTAAGGGTTCATGCATCCTTTAGAAAATATCAGAAAAGTTCTTCAGATGCTGTATGTCAATAGAGACTTTTTTACAGACTCCAGAATTGACCTCTGTCATGGTTGTCAAGATTTGCGGAACAACAAAGCACATCTACCTCAAGATTCAGGATCTAGACTTCAATGCACAAAAGTTACCATGCACCATTCTTGCTGCAGCAGCATGGTTAGGACATTCATGGGTGTACTTTAACTACTAATTGCAGGTTGATTGTGAATGCCCAGTGCACCATCTAGTGAGATAAATAGTAGGATAAAAGTATTTTTACTAATAACTTTTTTTTCAAACTCTGTTGCTTTGCAAACATTTAAACTCTGCTGCTTTGGCAACAAAACAGTGTATTCAGTTGAGGAAGCTGGAAGTTTTGAATGAACTGCATTTCCTAGCTGCAGCTGATTGTGTAGACCTAGTTGTTCATTCAGTTGTGGAAGATACTGAAGCAGAAGTTGAGAGGCTCTAGGTTCCTTCAGACTCCTGAAATCAGGGGATCAGCTTAGGTTTTGTGATTCCATAACTAGGTCAGCCTGGAAAAATACAGTATTGATCCTTCCTAGGTGGACAGACTAATAAATGAACATTTGACTTGGAGAATTTAAATTAAAATCTCTGCGCTGAGGAAGGCCTACCTTGCAGAGTATTGGATATAGCTTCTGTGCGGTGGCTTTGGGGTTTTGAGTAAAATGCTGTAAGTGATGGAGAGTCTCCCATGAGGCCCAGTAGGCATCATGTTACTTGCTTCAGCAATCTGATCATTTTGAGGCATATCAGTATTTGGGTGCAATGCCCCTCTGGAAAGACATTGTTTAGAAAGAGGAATTTCTCTTTAAATTTCTCTTCAGAATAGATAGTAAGGTCCTGCTGTTTTGTGGAATGGGACCTGTATGTTTGCAATTAGGAACAGTGATGTGCTAGTGATGTACAGGAGAAATGGTGGTGAGGGGTTTAGAGTACTACAGAAGATCCAAAGGCATCTTTTCCCTGCCGCTATTTTTGCCTCACGGATTATGGTAAAACACAAATATGCTGGACATGATTCAAACAAGCAAAGAAAACAGTCTCTCCCTTGACAAGCGAGATGTATGTGTGTATATGTATGTATGTGTGGGGGGTGGTGGTGACTGATTAAAAAAGCAATGTGCAGCAAGTGTTGAGACAGACAACACGTGCAAGCAATTAAAAAGAATGAACTATCATTAGTCACATCCTATGTGAAATGGAGCTGATAACATAAAATTTCTGTGCCTTAGTTTGCTATCTGCTTTTGAAATCCATTCCCCTCTGCCCCCAGAAAAAAATCATTAAATACTCATCACTAAAGAGGCAGTATGAAGGGGACAAGGAGGTATGAAGAAAAGGTGCAACTGGTAGCACTATTACTTTGGGGAAGAAAATAAAAAGACTGGTATAAAATGAGAACAGAGTTAATTCCCTGATCTTCTGAGGTGACAGCGTGCTGAAAAAGATGTTATTTATTCTATGAACTATTAAATAAGTCTGCTCTCCAGCAAGATAGCCGTATCTGCCGTGTACAAGGGGGAGAGAAAGGTAGAAAGCCCTGATGGTTTGCACTAGGAACTTGTTAACTGTTGTCTGATTATCTGAAAGATCCTTCTGCAGGGTTTCTGGGAGGTCCCAGAGGTGCACTTGCTCCTGGTACTTCATAGAAAAAAGGTTTTTGTCTTTTTTTCCTTTTGAATGATATTTCAAGCCTACCACAGAGGACAGACATCAAAGAATAATCAGGCAAAACAGTACTTTAAATGTAGTTAAGCCAATCAGCTATGCTAAATGGCTCTAGATATTTCTTAGATATTTTCTAAGAACATACAGTTAAGACATGCATCTCCTTGTGCTGTGTTTAATACAGCATATGTTAGTGATCATTATTGACACTGTACCTGTCACAAGGCAGAAGAGTGACTATGGTGGCCAGTACTGAGAACTGGTGCTTCAATGGAGGAGGGTCCATTTGGCAAGAGGGAGGGAAGGCTTGCCAGTTCTCCAGATTGATCCTCCCTAGCAGGCAGCGCCAGTCAGAGGAAAAATCTACACGTATGACCTGTATCAGCAGAAGCTTCTTCCAACCAGGGCTCACAGTGAGATACACCAAATGCTTTCTCTGTCCCCTCCCTCCTCTCACCTTCCTGCCTGTAACATAAATGCAGCTCATCCTCTTCTGCTGTGGCTATGCTCAACCCTGCTGCTATAAAAAGAAAGACTGAATCTCGGCTTGGTTACCCTGGGTAGCTCTATATGCTGGAACGGGTGAGCCTAATTCTCACTGCGGGCATCAGAAGCCAGGAGGGATTACTGATATCATTTTACAGCTGGAGGAAAAGAGACAGAAAGGTTGAAATACTTTATTCAAGGCCAAAAATGAGTCAGAGAAGAGATGAAAGGCATTTGGAAGCTCGTGTCCTCCTTAAAGGTAGTTAGAGAAAATTTTTTTCAGCACAAAGTCTTCAAAGTGCTGCCTTTTTTCCTTCCATCTAAGGTGAAGTTTGCTTCAAGACCTCGACTGCTGATGGCTGGGCTAAGAAGGATTCACACATCTGGGAATAATGCAGGCTCAGGTTGAATTCCTGCACCACCTCTTTCAAGGCAGGATCCTGAATAGTCCATGTTGCTGACCTCTCCCTTTGGCTTTTCTTTTTTCTTCTTCATTTTGTATGAAATTGAACCAGAGATATGTTGTCATGCTTTCTCACGCTCGAACCACTGAGCCAGAGACATGAGTTCATATCCCTGCTGTAGACCAAGTAGATGTGAGTTTTGAACACAAATACATCACAACCCAAGAGACTTCCCAGGTGAAGGGTTATTCCGCAGTGCAGCAACTGCTTGTGAATATGTTTTGGAAGGATTTCCTTTCTTCTGTGCTGAACTGAGTTTTTCAGCCATTGGAGGAGTGGAGCTCTAGAAAAGCCTTCTGGGAGGAGCAGTTGGACCACAAAGTTCATCTGTTTCAGAGTTCTGCTCTTAAACACTAACAATACACTCCAATACTATATTTCTATGAGCATGCTTTTTGAAACATCTTATTTTGAAGGAAAAAAAAAAGTTATGTCTATTCCTAGTCTTTCTGGCCACAAAGCATAAAAAATCAAGTTATGTAGTTGAGTCTTTGTTTTTTCTTCTTTTCTTTTTTTTTAAAACAGCAACGCTGCCATGTCTCCCATGCGTTTTCTGATATACTTGGAAGCTTATTGAAATGTCTGCAGGGTTAATGTGTGCTTTGCAATGCCTTTGAAATTGAATGTACTTAAGTAGCAATTTAAGATGCATTGAAATTTTGAAAAGCCTTATTTGAAACTTTGTAGAGCTGTGTTTTGACACTGGCTCAGTAGAACTCTGTGGCTATATTCTCTTGATTGCCTGATTCTCCCAAGTGCTGCAGGGCATTTTGACAGGATAGTTCTGTTTCACAGGGCCTTCCAGGGACCTCTGTGAACAGGGACAGTATGTTGTCTTCTCCAGAAAGCCACAGACCTCCAACTTAAAAAGCAAAAAAAAAAAAGAAAAATTATTGATATTGCACTAATATGGTACAGTATCAGAGTAACTCCATACAGCCACCTGCATAAGATAGAGAAGAATATGACAATTGTGCAGGAGATGCTATCGCAGCTAGGTGCCACACAAATCTTTGTAGTACTACTTTTGGAATGGAGTAGAGGTTTTATGTGAGGACTAATGTGTCTATGGATTTGCTTAAGTACCTTGTCTCTCTGCTCTTGTTCACACAAGCAAGACACTCCTTGTTAGTCTGTTTATTTTCAATCATCTTCCTAGCAATATTTGACGACTCAGCCTACTAGCCACAGAACCATGGGATAGTTTAAGTTGGAAAGGACCACTGCACCTCATTCAGCCCTAGCTCCTGCTCAAAGCAAGTCCAGCTAGTTGAGACTGAACTCTGCTTTCCTTTTGTGAAAATCTGTGCTCTTGTTATCTTTTTCCTGTGTCTATGACATATGCCCCCTTGCGTGCTTGATTCTTTCCGAAAAAAACTTGATGTGTGGGCAAGGAGGGAGTTGTGATCCTGCCCTGTCCACATCTCCTACGTCAAGTAACCAGAGCCTAAAGACTGCAGGATTTACCTGCCAGACTATAGATGCAGCTATAAAGAGACAGAAGAGGCATACTCATATGCAAATGTAGAGGCTGAGAAAAGCCCAAGCTGCTTTAGCTTCCTACTTATCTTAATTTTCACATGAATGGCTCACTTTCTTCCAAAATCCCTGTGGTGGGTTGACCCTGGCTGGATGCCAGGTGCCCATCAAAGCCCCTCTATCACTCCCCCTCCTCAACTGGACAGGGGAGAGAAAATACAACGAAAGGCTCGTGGGTCGAGATAAGGACAGGGAGATCACTTCACCAATTACCGTCACGGGCAAAACAGACTCGACTTGAGGAAAAATTAATTTAATTTACTACTAGTCAAATCAGAGCAGGATAATGAGAAATAAAACCAAAGCTTAAAACACCTTCCCCCCACCCCTCCCTTCTTCCCGGGCTTAACTTTACTCCCGATTTTCTCTACCTCCTCCCCCCTCCCCGAGCGGCGCAGGGGGACGGGAAGGGGGGTTGTGGTCAGTTCATCACACGTTGTTTCTGCCGCTCCTTCCTCCTCAGGGGGAGGACTCCTCACACTCTTCCCCTGCTCCAGCGTGGGGTCCCTCTCACGGGAGACAGTCCTGCACGAACTTCTCCAACGTGAGTCCTTCCCACGGGCTACAGTTCTTCATGAACTGCTCCAGCATGGGTCCCATCCACAGGGTGCAGCCCTTCGTGGGTCCCCCGCGGGGTCACAAGCCCTGCCAGCAGAGCTGCTTCAGCGTGGGCTCCTCTCTCCCCGGGTCCACGGGTCCACAGGTCCTGCCAGGAGCCTGCTCCAGCGCGGGCTTCCCACGGGGTCACAGCGTCCTTCAGGCATCCACCTGCTCCTGTGTGGGGTCCTCCACGGGCTGCAGGTGGATATCTGCTCCACCATTAACCTCCATGGGCTGCAGGGGGACAGCCTGCCTCACCATGGTCTTCACCACGGGCTGCAGGGGAATATCTGATCTGGCACCTGGAGCACCTCCTCCCCTCCTTCTTCACTGACCTAGGTGTCTGCGGAGTTGTTTCTCTCACATCTTCTCACTTCTCTCTCTTGCTGCAACTGCTACTCCCCTGTAACTTCTTTTCCCTTTCTTAAATATGTTACCACAGAGGCACTACCACTGTCGCTGATGGGCTCAGCCTTGGCCAGTGGTGGGTCCATCTTGGAACCCGCTGGCATTAACTTTATCAGACATAGGGGAAGCTTCTAGCAGCTTCTCACAGAAGCCACCCCTGTAGCCCCCCCACTACCAAAACCTTGCCAGGCAAACCCAATACAATCCCATTTCAGCAAGGGCGGAAGAATTCAACTGCCCTTTTGCAGCAGATTGAATTGTCTTAAAAGGTGGTGCATCTTTTGCATGGACCCAGCTGGGATGATGCTTCATTTTCCTGGCTATTTTTACACTGCCTGTCCTTTCGATAATAATCTCTAAGACAGTACAGGATATATGAAAAAGAATGGTAACATACGACCCTGTAGTATTCTATAAATAAGTACTCTTCACAGGAGATATCAGCTTTTCTCATCTTGGAGCTAGCCCAGACAAACAATAAAATTATAAGCATTTTGCCCCCATCTTGATATGGCAAACTTTCTTTGCAGACTGGAGCAGCTTTATTTGTCTTGTACATCCTTTTGTCTAGTACTGACCTCCCTTAGCAGAGAAGTACTGTCTTTCAGCAGCAGTTGTTGAGGTATAATATAGGTAGCAAAGTTCCAGTTCTCAACTATGCCTCGCTTCTCAGTGTTGTGAGGTCCTCAGCACTGTTCCAGCTCACACCAGGGCTGGAACAGGAAATGAAGTTTGATTACTTGCCAAAATAACCAATATTAAAACAACAATGAAAAAACACCAAAACCAAAATCATTGGCTAGCTACACAGAGTTCATTTTTTTGGTATTTGTATTTACCAACCAAATACCAATCGGTATTTGAATACTTGAAATTTAAATATTCTATACTTCTTAAAAGTTAAAATTAGTATTGTGAACATTCTTGGTATAAATATGTCCAAAATAAGTTTTTAATATTTTCCTATGGACCTCAGCAAAAAAGAAGCCAAACATCTTGAATAGAAAACTCTTAGAAACCCGTGTTTCTGGTTGCCAAGCTCAGTTTTCACATATTAACTTTTAATCCATTCTGGCTAACCAGCAAGATTTAAAGTTGCCTAATTAAATGAAAAAGGAATGATGCAACTGGAAAGCTGTTAATACCAGCTAGGACACTTGCAGAATAGACCCTGGGCTTGGCTACTACAGCCCAGATGCAGGATGCTGGGGTGAGCAATAGCGTGCAGAACTTCCCAAGATGCATTTTCTAGTCAGGACCTTGGGTTGTCACAGCTTCCTCTTGGTTCCTAGGATTTTTCTTTAAAATGCTCTCAACTAAATTGGATCAACCTGAGGATGTGGGCACACGCAGGCAGTTGTTGACCAAGTCAGTGTGGAAAGCATTAGCCCTTTGCTGAAGCAGGAAATTCAGCATCTGAGGAGCCACTGAGATAATATTTCCATAACCTGTTATCTGACCTGAAATCAGCAGGACTTTGCGTTCAGTGCTTCAACATGCCACTTTTTTTTTTCCCAGTATAGTTTATCACTATAGAAAGAGATTAAAGTAGTGTCTCCAACCCCATGCTTTTTTCCCAGTGTTTGCATTGCATCTGTGCACATGTGGCTGCCTGGATGCTGGAAGAGGAGCTAGCTACAGACTTACACTTTTGCAGAGAGGGTTTCCAGTAAAGTGCTGTATTTTTATTCATACCTGCTTTAATAAACTAAATTCTCAAGCAGTCCCTTATGGCAATAAACCAGATGGAGACAATAATTTACATATCTCAGGGGAACACCGCACAGGCTATTCAGAGACAGAGGGAAGGAAACACAGAACATTATGCATAAATTACTGTATTTTTGCATGTAGTAGACACCAATTATTTAATTGAATTTAGCTACCTATTTACTGCTTTCTATTGCAAATTACTTTAAAGTAGTAAGGCAATTTGGAAGATTTTAGAACCAATAGAAATGTACTGATGTGAAGGTCCTTAATGGATTGAAATATATCCAACCTTAGTTGCTCATTAAATTTTAATTGGTATAACCTGTAAACCATAAAAAGTAAAATAATACCATTAAGTTTCCAAAATACGTAATTACGAGTTTTGGTAGTCGGTTCAACTGCTGTTCTTTCCAATGCACACAATTATTAACATCTCCTGAGTTGACTTATTTTGCAACCTAGAAATACATTTCTCAACAGAACGTGTATGTGATAAAAGAATCTTACAAGTATTAATAAGAAGAATTTTAGCTCCAGTTTTCACCAAATAATATCTAAATTAGTCATTGCTGTAATGTCTGACATTTATTTGCTGATCTCAGAAAAGTGAAATTTCCCTCAGTCAGGAGTTTGATTTATGTTTTAAACGTGCTTTGCAATGGTGAATGTAATCTGAGGATTAATTACTGGATTTTAGAGTTTTTTGTCTAATTCAAATCTGACCAAGACTGATGGCTACAAAAAGTCTTAGCTGATGATTGTTGGCAAGCTTGTTTTCTTTTTTTTGAGGATTCCTGTTTTGTTGTTGGTTTGGGTTTTATTTAATTTTTTTTCCCTGACCAGCATGAACCATCAAGAACGGCGTTCACATTCTTAGTTTATCTGCAGAAAGGAAAGTTAGACCATAGTGGGTAGGTGCCTGTATCAGCACTTGTTTGTAAGCAGGTGGCCTGAGATCAAACTGAAAGAGCCTGTTAACCTTCTGTCTGTCTGAGTGAGCCATTCTAGACTGGCGGGAGACACCTGGCAGTAGGTTAATACACTGAAGCAAGGAAACCTTGTGGTATTTCCTCCGCAAACAGATAGTTTCCCAGCAGAAATGTTTCACTGTGTTCAAATAATTATTTATATGAGAGCTCAAATGTATGCTCCATGAGACTGCTGTAATGGTGAGGCTGTCTGGGGATGTTTTGTGCAGGCTGGGTGGGTTAACAAGTTGGACAGTCACATTTTTCTAGCTCTATGAATGCTTTTGTAAGAGAAGCCTTGGTTTTGGCAAATCGATAGTTTTGGGAAAGTCCTTGAAGGATTTCCAGCCAGTGCTGTTGTTTGTGACGCTGTCGTGGTTTAACCCCAGTCAGCAGCTAAGCACCACGCAGCCGCTCCCTCACTCCCTCCCGGTCCCAGTGGGATGGGGAGGAGAATTGGGACAGAAGGTAAAACGCATGGGTTGAGACAAGAACAGTTTAATAACTAAAGCAAAATATAATACTAACAATAATAATAATGAAATATAATAATAATAATAGTAATGAAAAGGAATATAACAAAAAAAGAAGAGGGGGAAAAAAAGGAAAAAAACCAGTGATGCACAATGCAGCTGCTCACCACCCACTGACCGATGTCAGAGCAGCGATCTGCACTTCCTGGCTAACTCCCCCCAGTTTATATACTGGGCATGACGTTCTATGGTATGGAATACCCCTTTGGCTAGTTCAGGTCAGCTGCCCTGGCTATGCTCCCTCCCAGCTTCTTGCTCACCTGCTTGCTGGCAGAGCATGGGAAACTGAAAAACCCTTGACTTAAGATAAGCGCTACTTAGCAACAACTAAAACATCAGAGTGTTATCAACATCATTCTCAGACTAAATCCAAAACACAGCACTGTACCAGCTACTAAGAAGAGAGTTAACTCCATCCCAGCCGAAACCAGGACAGACACTTCGTGTTTTCTACTTGTACTGATACTGCATCATTTGCCTGCCCTTCATCTTCCAGCAGTAAACAGTTATTCTGTGACAAGACTCTGTTCCATCAGTGTTCTCTCTTTTAAATGATGAGTACAAGGAAGTATTTGCATGGGCTAATACCACAAGTTTTTGACCCCCAAATATGCCATTTAGCAATATACTTAAATTAGGAGTCACTAAAAAGAAGAAATGGCATGTAGGAACATTTATACTCCATCCTCATGCAAGTCCCGATGTAGGCTATTTCAGGCCAGTGTGACCATTTTCTCTTGCTAGACTAGCACTAAGAGTGGTTGTAATTTGTACTGTATTTCAGGAGCTGCCAGGAGGAGCACAGAATCACAGCAGCACAAACTATCTTCTCCCTTGTCCCTGCACCACAACACCCTGTAACAGCTGAGAGGGAGGGGATGTACAGGCAGGAAAAGACTGGCAAACACATCTGCCTTTTCCTTTTTCAGAGGTCTTACTTAAGCAGTACTTTCTAGGCTGAACTGAGAGGTTGTGATATAAATCCCTTTCAGTCCTTTATGTTGAGCTAAAAGGCACAGTATTGAATACCTGGTACTGCGTGGACTTGATTGACTGTGATGTATATGCATAGTTATCTACTATTTGTTGTTGTACTATCTGATCTTCTAATACCACATTAGGTAATGTGAATATCCATAGGTATATGCTGTTTATTTTCTTATCTCCAAGAGGCTTTCCTCTATATACAGTGTATTGTTTTGTGAAAGTAGGGTTTAAAGGTCATGCGTGTCTTTGTTTTTCACTGCAGTAAATCTATCTTGAACCTGAAGTAACCTGAAACTTTATAACCAGTTTTCGTGTTAAAACTACTGGTAAAACTTGCATGCTGCAGGTCATGATCCTCTTACCCTGGCTAGATCTCTGCAAAAGCTCTCCATGCATCTGCAAGTGCAGACAGGATCTCCACAGTGAGTGGGATGGCACTGGAGAGAAAGAAGGTTGTATCTTTGTTGCAGACATTTCCCAGAAACATTCCCTAAATCCAGTTCAGGTTCCTGTTTTTTAGAAACCAAAACTGTTGATGGGATGAATGCATGTACTGGTACCAGCCACGGTCGTGTAAACCTCACATCATGATTAGGGCAGTACTAAGAGGGTCTGCTGTATGGATTATGATAACTGAATTAGGACTACAATAGACAACCTCAGCTGTGTGAAATTCCAGATAAAGACAGAAATTCTTCCAGTGTCCCACAAACTCCGTTTCCTCCTTAGTGTGTATCTAGCTGTAGAAAGGCAGAAGCTATCACAGCATTGTGAATTTGGAGCTGCCTGAGTCAGACAAATTCACTTTTTCAGAAGTAGAATCTTACACGGGACTTTTCTAGATGCTCAGTGAGGAGTTATTCTCAGCTGCATGTAGCATATCTGAGTTGAATCTGGCTCTTAATACCATGAAATTTTCTGTTTAGATTGACCAATGGGCTCGAAAAATATAAGGAAAATATAAAAGCTTAATTTTTTCCAGAATATAGTATGTGTACTGGGTGCTTGGGAACCAATCTAGGCAAAAGTAGCTGTAATTCATAGCAGATGATATTGGCTGTTTGCATGGGCTGTGCTCTTTAAATTTAAGATGAAATTCAGAGTCTTCCCGTGGTTCCCATATTATATAGGTTTCTCTGGGAATTCTCCACAGTACAAAAATGGGTTTGGATTCCCACCCAGGCATCACACAGAGCGAAAGTACATTGCAGTGGGATGATCTACCATTTTGATTCTCTTTCCCTACTCAGTACCAATGTTGTAAGGTTAGGTGCTCTGTCATCTAGCTGAGGCAAGGTAAATGCAGTGCCATATGCTAAGGGGTGTGTGTGTATATGTGAGAAAGGGATGCTATATCTTCCAAGGGGAAAAAAAAAAGGGAGGAAACACTTATCTAACAGGAAAGACAGAAATTTCATGCAGCGGGGTGATGCAGAGACCTCTTACACAGGCGATCTCACTTGCCTCAGTATATTAGTATTTTTGAGTGCAAACTACGTGCTTTAGGATTTGGCCCATTTACACTAACTGGAAAAGAAGCTTCCATTTTGTCTCTAAGCAGCTTATTGCCAAACAGGGCTTTGCAGCTGTGTTGGTGAACAGGCTCAACTAGGAGCAGTTTTGGAGCTCTCCTACCTCACCTGCTTCCTTCCTGTTGTGCTAAATATACTATTAAGAGAAAGCTCACACACTGTGGGAACAAGTGACACACAGTCCCCAGTAGATCATAGCTGCTACAACACATTCAGTAGAGAATGACATTTATTACAGTGATTTGTGTAATGTGGCCTCCCGTCTCATATTTGGTGCCCAATGAATCTTCAAAGTGTTGATTCATTTCTTGAAATTTCTACCTGCTTTTCTCAACCTTTTGGATGTGCAGATGTTCAATGATGGAATGGAGCCTGCAAAGCTTAACGCAATAAAATATGTGCCACAAAATGATATGTAGAACTAGGAAGTTAAATAAAATGCAGTGTTAGCGCTCACTGACTTCTCTTTCACTCCTGTCCCTTCCCCTCACCCTTTGAAAAATAGTACCTCAGAGCTAAAGAAATGATGTACACATAATCCCCCAGTAGTAAAATAACTTTCAGGCTCTTTTGAATTAAGAGTTAAACTTCGTGCTTTTCCTCCTTCCCACTGTATGTAGCTGCACATGTAGTAGTTAGGATTATGAACTACAATACTGGCACAATGGGATGAATGAATGCTGGAATAGGAGCCTTTGTGTGGGAAGTGCTCGTGTTTTGGCTTTAGTTGGCACCTTAAAACATTTTATATAGGATTAAAAACACAATAGAAAAGCAACAGTCCTGTTGGGACTGTTCCTGCTGGGAGTATCCATCAGGCTCGCTGCATATGGCTGCTTTTAAAAGGCAGAAAAAAACTTAAGGAAAATTACTGTTTCACATTAGGCAAAACATAACTAAGAGAAAGAATATTGTGGGCACAGTAAAGAAATAACTGTCTTGGTAAATTAAGCTTAACTGTTAAAATTCCTTCTTCTGTAATCTCTCTGTTGGTATCATTAACAGCCAAATAGATCAGATTGTTTCTGCTTTGTGCGCACATGTCATTCAGGAATAGCTGAAGTCTAGCTGTTGGGAAGGGGACTGGGAATTAAGGATATTGTATTCCTGGTCTGCTTCTTGGTCCCACTGCTCCTGAAGAAATCATTTACTCATTCTGGCTGTGGTGAAACACGTGGTAAAACTCTAGCTGGGGTCAGTGGGACAGGACTGTGTTCATCGGTTACGCCTCAGTTAAGGGAGCTGGTTGAAAAGTTTCATCCTTTTTTTTTTTTTTTTTTTTTAAATGAGCCGGTGAGTTTGAAACTTGAAGCATTCAGCCTTAGACAATGAACCAGAGGGTTTATGGGGTTTATGGTAACCTGCCTTAGAAAAGCAACTGTGCTCCTTTCTTCAGAAAATGAAATTCTGGGGGTTTTGTTTTGGCTTGGAGTTAAATCAAGTCTTTAAATAGCATTGCCTTTCCCTCAGTATCTTTGATGCCAGTTGTATTGCACATTCATATTTGGAAAACAGTCCAAGACCACTAACATACAAAAACGTGTTATAACAGAAAAGTTTTGATTGGTTGTCTGAACAAGGAACAGGTGAGCTCTGATTCATTGCACAGTTTATATCCCTGGGTTTGCAGCACGGTCTTTTGCAGAAGCAAGGACAAGTCAAGCGCACTGTGAGATCTGCTTTCCTTCAGAAGGAGTTACGGGTTTGGGGTCGGGGAATTAGCTGCAAGGGGCATCAGCCAGTCTATGGCTTGGGGAATAGGTCTCCACGGCACAAAGGTTGAGGATGCAGCAGTATATTAATATATAGTATATTAATATATTAGTATACTGCCTGACAGCAGTATATTAATAACAGAAATAGGAGATGTGATTGTGGCAAAAGGTAAGGTTTTACTGATTTTTTTTTTTCCCAGGTTGTTCTAATTTTCCACTTGTGTGTTTGAAACCTGGCTTACTGATAGGAGAAAACTCTCCTGTTTGTGGAGACAGTTTGTCTCCTCCTTTTCCTGGTGAGCGTGTGTGCAAGAGAGCGAGGGACACCAACATGTGAGAGCCGGGCTCTTCGATGGTTTTGACGTGAATGTGAGTCCCGGTGATCCCAAACTGTAGAAATTTCAGATTCCTTGCTCCATTTCTGCAAGTTTCCGTTGCCTTGGCAACGATAGGCAAGGAGGAGGCTGCCCACAGCTGGCGATCCCTCGGGCTGAGGCAGCGCCAGGGACTGAAATGGGAGGGGGCAGCCCCCGGGCGCCCTGACCCCCACAGCGCTGCTGC
Organism: Gymnogyps californianus; assembly: GCF_018139145.2. NCBI lineage: Eukaryota > Metazoa > Chordata > Aves > Accipitriformes > Cathartidae > Gymnogyps > Gymnogyps californianus. The sequence goes on along the minus strand of NC_059500.1, from coordinate 35,071,210 downwards.
AGGGATGCCCGGCAAAGCGAACTGCAGGCTGGTTGGGTTGGTGCTGTGGACCAGCTGGACTGCTGGCTGGCCCAGGATGAATGGAGTGCAGAGGCGGCTCTGAGCAACTCTACTTGGAGCAACACTTGTTTCTGATAACAGGAATTGTGGGTCCCTGTGGCCTCTCATGTCCAGGACATCGACAGGGCTCTACAGTGGAAGAGGTCCCACTGAGCTCTATGAGCTCTATGAGCAGAATGAAAAGATATTAATGCAACACTTGCCTTGAATTTTGCCACCCCTGGGAACTACTTTGGTTCAGCAATGCATCCCAGCTCAGCTTACTCCTTTGTCTTGTTTTTTAGTAAATTTCCTTCATTGCAATGAATCTTGTATTTGGATATGTTAGGATCAGCCGGCAGCATCTGCCTTTTCCTAAAGTTGTGCACATTTTCCATTCTATTAGAAATTAAATTCTGTTTTCAATTTCAAAGTGGGCAGTAGTGCCAGATTTGTTTGTGCAGTATAGCTGACAAACAGCAGATGAAATATTTCATGACTTTTTATTTCCCAGATCACTAAAAAGTCCAGGAATGTGTTCTAAAACTTCAGCCTTGGCCTATTTAATTTTCCAAGCAGCTTTTTCTTATATATATTTTAATTTTATACACACTGTATACCTGTGTGGATGAAGTGCTGAAGTCATCTAACTTCCTGATAAACTCGTGCAAGAGTATAAAAACTTATATTCTGTTCCACAAACCAAACACTGCACTTAACTCCACACACTTTAAAGTAACCCCCTAAAAACATTCCTTTAAAGGCGATTAAAAGGCAGATCTTTTAACTTCATTCCCTTCTGAATTCATCTTGCATCCGTACCGGATCCACCCGAAGATGATCCTTACTTCCAATATGTATGTATGACTGTGCACTTTATAGAAGGTACGCAGGCACAACTCTTGGCAATTCAGTCAACCTCCAAGCTGGGCTGTCAAATCTGAGAAAAATTGGATGCAGTCAGGCTTCAGCCCTATCCTTATAACTAGGCTAAACAACAGTACTCCTGTGAAAGAGAGAATACAATGTAAATGTTTTTTTAAGAACACTTTACCACTTACTCAGTGCTAGGACATTTTTTTAAATATTGACATCAAAACTAGGAATTAATTTCTATTTTGCGGGTGAGGTTTAAAAGAAATGTGCTAATATAAAATGGTGGAACTCAGTAGCAGCTGCAAAAGGTAACTGAAGTAGTTCAGGAGGTATAAACAGTTCTTTTATTGTTGCACTTAAATAAACAGAACAGTGTTGCAAAGAACAGTGAAGGATATGGAAAAAACAGTGAGTTTTATGAACTGAAATCTCTCCCCATGTTAACTAATGAGTTCTGGGGGAAAGAAAGAATAATGACCAGTTCTGTACTGAAATTGTAAGTCATTGGTAGTGTATAAAAAAACTGTCAGCATTTGCTTAAATAGTTGATATATCCAGTAGTGGCACACAGTAAGCTTTGTGCTTTAGAGGGGAACTGTTTTGCAGGAACCACATAATACTCTTATATTCCTTTGTATAAATAGTGAACTTACCTGCTTTGAGAAGAGCTCATACAGTTTCCTTGTATTGCTGCTGTGGAGTGGAGGCTTGCTTTTTAACACATATTTATTTAAAGATGATCTAGTAAGGAAAAAGAAAGATTTCACAGCTCTATCAGAGAAAATCACTTCAGGTAAGGTACAGGCTTGTTGAGCACAGGCTATGCAATAGGAAAATGATTAAGGTAGCTCCTGAGGCTAACCCATTAGTTCAGCATCACAGTTTGGTGAAAAAAAGGTGCTTCAGGACTTCTTTCTCCCTCTTAGCAAGTATCTGCTAAAGTTCTCCCTCCTGAAGGACCAGATGGATGGTTTTATTGGATTTTTCTGTGATGAATAATTTCACTCAGAGCCCATCAAGAGCCATCAAACCGAGAAGAAGTGGATAGAGACTCTCTTGCTTAGGTTTTAGGTGATGGGTCTTGCCTACCAGGTCTAGTTCTGTTTCATCACCCATCTCCAGAAAACAGGAGACTTGTAAGAATAAATGTGTTACTAGTCCTGAGCCAAAAATGCCTTAGATGAAAATGCCACTCGCTCTTTCCTAAAAGGAGCTATCTGGACTGCATGACTTTCTAAAATCAAGCTGACATCTCATGTGAGCATTGTCTGCTGTGAAATTTGAGAAAGTCTCTTCCAGTCACACAGAAATTATCACAAGAGGGTCTTTTCAGTCCTTTTGATGTTTCCTATTCCACTTTGAATTGGAAGAGGAAAAAATACATGAACCAAAAAGCACTTCAAAGCTATAACTACATAGCTGGAAAGAGCCAGGATCTCTAGTGTGTTGACTAGGTGAGTTCAACGAAATGATGCAATAATACGCAGCTGCATTGATGTCTCCCCCATTGATGTCTCCCCCATCTCCTCCTTTTGGAGTACCATCTCGCTCTCAGATCTCCGCAGTACAGCCCAGCTCCTGTGCTTGGCTCCCTCTCTCCTCTCTGTGTACACAGATGTGAGTGATGAATATGGGAATGAAAACCAACTGTGCAGGGATCTAAGAGGATCTAAGAGGCAAATTCTGAATTCTGCCCTTAAACTTCTTTAATATAATGACAGATTTAGAAAAAAGAAAGATAAAAGATATTAAAAAAACACACACTCAACTGATAAATCTGTGGTTGGTTCTGCAAGTAGTATCTTGAGAGCTATTACTACAGTTGCTCAAATAGCATCATTTTGCACATGTTAAGGCACTTCCTGTGCTGTTTTTAGTAATGTGATCTTGTTTTTTCTGGTTAGTAGCCCTGTGGGCTGTTCCAAAGCCACTTGCATCTGTTTGAAACTCCAACAACAAGAACTTGACAGGACAGAGGGTGTTGTTAAATAGTAGGAGAAAACAGGGGCATTGCCACAAAGAAAGGGTCTATCCTTTAAAAATGAAATGAAACAACACTCTTTACTAGAGCATCTGTTTTGTCCCTTTCATTTATTTCTTATCATTTTGGAAATGATAGGATATAATTTCCTGTGAAATACTGCTGAACTGAATCGTTTGAGAAAAGCGAAGTCTCTCCCCTGCTCTCTGGAACAGTATGGGCGAGGTTTTTGTAAAAAGAAAGACAGCAAATTAGAGAGGTTCCCTAGCCCTCAGGCTTTTTGGAAGTGAAGACTGGTGCCCACACATGGCCCATCAGTGGATTCTGTGATGTGATTTTATACTACAAAAGTTATGATGAGTCATGATGTGAGCTGTGGCAGCCGTGCTGAAATACTGTTTGTAAGGTTAAATTTTTGAACCTAAAAGTGTGAGCTGGTTTGTTGTGGGTCAAGCCCAGTAGGCAGCTCAGCACCACACAGCTGCTCACTTACTCCCCATGGGGGACACACAGGTGAGACGATCAGAAGGACAAAAGTAAGAAATCTTGCGGATTGAGATAAAGACAGTTTAATAGGTAGAGGGGAAAAAAGGAAACAAAACAAAACAAAAAACAAGTGACGCAAGAGCAATCACTCATCACCAGCTGACTGATGCACAGCCAGTCCTGGAGCAAGGGTGACACTGGAAAACTGCCCCCCAGTTTTAATGCTGAGTATGATGTTATATATAACGTATGGGATACCCCTTTGGTCAGTTGGGGTCAGCTGTCCTGACTGTGTCCCCTCCCAGCCTCTTGCCCACCCTCAGCCCACTTGCTTGGGGGAGGAAGAGTGAGAAACGGAGAAGAACTTGGCACTCTGCAGGCACTGCTCAGCAATAGCTAAAACATAGGTGTGTTATCAACACTAGTCACAGTGGTCACAAATGCAGGACATAGCACCATATGAAGTGACAGAAAGAAAATTAACTCCACCCCAGACAGACCCAGTACATGATTAAAAACTCCACCTCTTTCCTCAGCTGAGGGATTTGTAGCTATTTCAGTCGCTAATGTAAATGATATAAGGTATTTTCCTTTGCCCTGTTGTTTGTAGAACGTAGAACTAAATTCAGAGCAGAGCTGTAAGTGCAATTATTCTAACATAGCTCAACTAGGACAGAAGACTTTGTATTACAGCAAAGACATCTGTTTCTCTATGTGGCAGCCAGCGCTAAGTTACTTGTTTTCAGAAGAATGGTTTGTTTCTCCTGCTATTTCTTTTCAGACTGCTTTGGGGAACTTTCTTGTTGAGATCTACGTACATTTTCAAAGCAGTCTCAATCCCATTTTCAGCGAAGAAATATGTACCACACTGCTTAAAAGCATTTGAGTGCCTAGCAATCTCCCACTGAAACCTGTGAGACTTTGGCACTTAGGTATCTCTGAAGATTTGGGCTTTGGAAGCTTATTAAGCAAACTTTCAAAGGCTCCTGAAATGAATAGGAGTTATGTTACATTTCAGGGGGATTTGAACTTCCAAGTCCACAAATTACTTCAAAAGTAGAGCTGTGGGGCTTTTGAAAATGCTATCCTGGCTTCACTGAAACGTAATTGATCTGATCTAGCTGAACTGTGTCACTGTTTGAGGTCCTTGTCATTGGGGTTGATATTCTAGCTAACATTAATTAATGGATTAAAAAAAAAAAAAAGTTTTGCAAAAATTCCTGGTTGCCTAAGCATGTAGGTCAATGCCTAGAGAACTTTCTAAAGTACTAAGGCATAGAATTCCCATTTATTCCCAAAGCTACCCATGCAGACACTATCAAAAAGCTAAATAGAGACTTACGTGTATCTGTAAGTGGTTAGATATCCTTAAGTACTCTTTAATTTGGCTTCATGGTGCAATACCTATAGCTTTACTTTCCTTGTTTATAAAAACTCTTACTAGTGTTACCGCTACACCACAGAATTTTTTTGAGAAATAACCACAAAATTAAAAAAATAAGAAATTGCTTTTAAATTCCATGTATTACAAATGTTGTGTTCCTTTTTTTAGTTTTTGTTACATAATCTTTAATTCTTAAAAAAAAATATTTTCCTAAAATAATATAGATACCTATCTATGTAACTATTGTCCTTCATTTCTCTAAAATGTATGTGTTCAAAAAAATGAGGAAAAATCAAAGGTGTAAAAGAATTCCACAAGGGACATAGATGCTTTACTTGGTACAGAAAGAAAAAAGTCGTTTCCTGAGCACTGATAGGCATGCATTAGTGTGGTGCACAGAGCTTCACATACAAGAACACAGAAGTTTCATACCTGAAAAGAACCAATGTTGCACACTACAGCACTCATGTAGATACAACCTGAAGATTTAAAGGATTAGCCTCTGCATCAACGTGTTTGTCCTTGGTTTAGGAGGACTAAAAGGCCTGGTGTACTCAAATACAGGCAGAAGAGATATTCCAGAACGGAGTCTGCAGCAAACCCGTGACGGGCTGGGACGAACCTGACTACTCTGGGAAGAAAAAAAAAAAAAAAAAAGAAAGAAAAAAAGAAAAAAACCTCTCTCTCTCCCCCCTTCTCCCCCTACCCCCCTCTCCTCTTCTCCCCTAGTAGGACAATAGGCTTGTCAGGCATCCCTTTCTTTAGAAGTCCTGCTCTATATACACCTACGCAAAAAGGAAAAGGAATTATTTTAGAAATCCTTTTATTATAATAGTGTTGCACCAGCCTAATGGGATGTGTAGGAATCTGAAAGCTTTTGTGGGTTAGAGATACCCAGAACCAAGGAGCTAAAAGATGGTCCTCAAAAACACCTTCTTTTTTATTCCAGTTCTGTACTCAGCACAGAAGCAGAGCATCAAAAAGAAAACAACTCATTATATTTCTCTGCTTTCCTATTTAACATTTCTGTTTCATTCCAGATACTCTGGGAAAGAAAGGTACACAATTTCTGTTCTAATTTTATAGTATCAACATGATGGGGTATGTATGATTGGTACTGAATTTAATTTTCATATCTGTGACATTCTGCACAGCAAAACAGTGGATTAGAAAAAGCACAGACTTCTTACAGAGGAATCATCTCAAAATGTCCCAAAAGATGGCAGTTTTTAGTGATGACATTACTGACATTACAAGCAAAATATGCTCTGGTAAAAAACTTTGTTTTACAAAAAGAAAGATGATACTGAGTGCATGAAAGTAAGAGTTTATTTAGGCACGCAACAAACACTGAGAGAAACTTTTGTGAACTAAATTCAATCTTGCAATATAAGAACCTGTTGGTTGACAATTCACAGCAAATACGCATGAGAATATAGATCGCGTGAATTTTGTAACTTAGAAATTCTTATATTTTGGTCCTTACATTATTTGTTTTATTGATTTACTTAGACAGTGTTTTCCCAATACCCATGTTTTTATATCCTTACAGTCTGGTTTTGCTTTGGTTATGTGTTTAGATGTGTTCTGATGCAGGTTCACTGGAGGATAAGCTTGTAAATGATATGTGAATGATTGCTTGCAAATTCCTATTTCTTAGCGCTTCTTGTGCTTAGAAAACAGTTTATCCAGTAAACGTCATAAATAATTCTTTCTGAAATATTTCTGTCATAATTTAGTTTCTTCTTCAGCTCAGCAAGTGTCTGGAAGCAGATTATGATTTCTTCAATTCATTTGCTACACTTCATTAAAAAATATTTGAGCTTTGTTTCTACTGTCTGTGATTTGGTAGTCGGCAGTGAGGTATTGAATATTCTATACTGCATATTCAAGATACAAACTTGTTGATGAGAAAAAAGACAAACTATTGCAATGATCTCTAACGGGATGAATGTGAACTGGGAGATGCAGAGCTGAAAGGGGATGGATGCCTTTTAGAAAGACTGGGATTTACTGTTCCACTTGCAAAGGTTGAGATTTCAGGTCCTAATGGAGCAGCACTGCAGTGGTCTGGAAGGAATAGTAAACACAAGGTGCTATGAGTTAGTCTCTGTGAAATTCAAGGACTGTGGAGGGTTGTCTTGACCTGTCATCCATTTTCGTATTTCATGTTTACCTATCTATGACTGTAACCTTCCTGTTGTGCAAATACTGTCCAGTTCTTTGGAAAGCAGCTCATTGTGTTGTGTTTGTAATGAGTCTGACAGGCAAAGGCTAATCACCGTCCTCTGCTTGGAAAGCCTGCTGAGGAGCAGTAGAGATAATAATAAAGTGAAAATGGTATATAAGAACAATTCTGCTGGGCTCATGAATCAGACCAAAGTAATTTAAAATAGATTTTTGTGAGAAAATGAACTAGTAGCTCAAATGATAAAAATCATAATGAAGGGGTGCATATGGGGGATTGCACTTGCTTTTGGCCTGTGAAAGTTCTTGCGATGGAAATAAATTAAAGTTGCATTCATCTAAATCCATGATATTTTAAGTAAGACAGGTCCACTGCTCAAGTGACTACAGGATACTGGGCTATTTAACCATCTTCTGATGGTGTGTGATAAACATTTTGGATAGTCCATCTCCCAGCTGTGTTTAGATGTACACTGTTTTATGCATTAAAGGTATACTTCCTTGCTAATTGTTCAGTGGAAAACCATAGCTACATTTTTGATTTAGCACTTACCTGTGAGGTAAAGACCTGTTGAGAGGTCTCTCCGTTTCATCCTTGACCTGCAGAGCACACTACTCTATGTCTAGAAGAAGAGAAAATGAGGGTGAGAGGCCAGAGGATCCCACCTCTGGGAAAACATAAAATAATCTGCATTCCTACTGTATCTGAGAAGACTGAGACAAAAGCATGGTCAAGATGTAGGAAGGTTTATGGAGCAAAATCACAGTGTGCAGCCAGTCATAGCCTTCACTTCTGGGAGCAGAAAGAGCTTGAGTGGCTGCAGTGGCTCATGTGCCTTCAACAGACAAATCCCATCACTTACTTGGCTTTCATGTGGACAAATTATCAGAAGCAGGTCAGCTTTCATTATGTGAGTTTTTGTATTTTTATAGTGCTTAGTATGATAGGGGGCTGGCCCAGGAAGAAGGCCCAGCAGTGGATATGGTTGTAAATGATATTCCGATAGCTTCCTTTTGTAGCCAGTATACAGAGTAGGTAATAGCAGCTCAAGTCTCTACTGGAAGAAACAAAAAAGAGAACCTATTTATTATTCCATTTCACTGTAGAAATTACAGTGACAAATCTGATACTACTTGCTGAAAAATAAGCCAGTCTTACCAAAAAAAAGTAAACAAAAGGAGATTTGCTTTAGTTTTAAATTGTTTGAATGTATTCATATTTTCAAAGATTTAATTTAATGGACGTTTTTTGAGTTAACTACAGAGATTTTGTTCAGAAATATTTCACCTCATTGTCAAAAGACGATGTGCTGAAATGTATAAATACTGTAACATCTTAATTATCTTGGTAGGAAAGTGAAGGCAACAGCAGCAAGGGCAAGAGAAGCTAGGGAAGTCTGGTACAGAAAGTCATTGTACAGGAGAAAATTTGAAGAAGAACCTAAGACTCAACAAATCTTGAATGCTTAAATCGGTTTATTGAATTGATTTGCGTACATCAAACACTTTTAAGGTTACCTTTGTATAAATCAAACGAGTCACAAATTAAATTTCATATGGTTGGAAGGATTTAATATACAAATAAAGAATATCATCTTGCAAATCCTTCAAGAATGAAACTCTCTTCAGGTCAGAACGTGTTGTATATGGCAAGGGTGCTGAACATATATACAGTGCTTCTTTCGATCTGTAGCCTGTTGGGAGAGAGTCCTGGCCAGGAAATGTACCATAAAGCAGAGAGATACAAAGTTGCTTCAGAGAGAATGCTTCTGTTTGAATAAGGGTTCTGATCTGCTTCTGATTTTGAAGGAAATCGTGTTTTATAGTTACTTTTTATTCTGTCACTGTTTGGGACATGGCCCATGGAGCAGAGATGCAAAGGTTTGTTTACTGGCAGTTTGCCTCTCTCTAGGCTTTTAATAAAGGTAACCAAAAGGTTAGATTTCCACTTGGTATTTTCTGCTGTTCCTGTCCTTCTCCATAAAAAAGATTTTCCATCACTTAGAGGGAAATGGTCTACATCAGAGAGAAGAATTCACTTCACCTTGATAGAATCAAGCTAATAACAACGTTTTAAAGCTGTGGATCCAAATAAAATTACAAGTTAATCACACGGACTTCTCACTTAATCATATCTTCTGGCTACTTTTCAACTTAAGTCTAAAATAATTAAAGCATAAGGGCACCTATGAAACATGTTTTGCTTAGTTTTATCTGTATTTTATCTCTAAGTTTTTTGTTACTGCTATATTAAGTCTAGCATATGTAAACTGGAACTAAATAATGCCAAGACCTCACATGAAAATTACAGTAACCCCTCTTTAAGGGGGGTTCTTTTTGCTAAATAAATGAACCCCAGTTCTTTTTGCTAAATAAATGAACTGGTTTTATGCATTGTGATGTTCTTGTCCAGGATGAAGAGACATAGCATGCAAAGGCATAGCTTTCTTACCTAAAGCATCTGTGAGGTATTGTGCACAAAAACATTCTGGAGAAGAGAGGCTGGAGAGGTACAAAGCACTTTGTTCAAAGAAGAGAAGCATTTTATGTCGTACCCTAAGATTTCAATACTGTAAACTAATGCAATTAGGTTGTATCCAGTTTGAAACCAAATGGCAGAGGCTTGCTAGCTTTCAATATGTCTGGTTTTAGGATAAGACATTCAAAGAAAAACTTCAGTTTGCAGAAGACTTTTTTTTTTTTAAATTGTATGTGTTCTTAATTTTTCATTATAGGGAGGTGTTATGAACACATCCTTAGCTTTATAAACTGCCTTTGCTACAAAGAAAAAAGTTGGTGCTTTCCTTAAAGCAGTTCTGTAGCACAATTTTAATCCTACAGCGCTGGATCTCACTAGTTTTAGAAAGTCCAATGGAGTGGATGAATGAAGTGTCCCTACCTCACAGCAAAATCATGGATGTGGAGGGAACAGGGAAGAGTGAAGAAGCCAATTTGAGCAGTGAGTGCTTCATGTAGCATCCAGTCTGACAATATATTAAAGCTTTTGACTGAAATTAATCTACGCAGAAAAGGGAGCTAAATGGAGTAGAAAAAAAAATTAAAATTGTCCTCTTCTGTTATTGCTTAACATTTAACAACTCCCTCTAATCCTTCCTTGGAACATCATTGTTGTATTACCAGAGGCATGGCAATATGCTGCTGTTGCAGAAGCCTGTTTTTCTTGGTGTGGAAAGAAACGCACATGAAAGAATCTCAAATTTTCATTTTACCTGCAGCAGCTAACACAAGTAATAAATCCTGCATCTGTTCATTTTGGCTTAAGACTAAGAAAGTTCAGAGTGCATCATGGGAATTCGGCATCTCTCAGCAGGGATGCCCTAGCAGTTACCTGCGCGGGGAAAACTGAACCTGTCCTTAGTATTAGCGACAGGAGCAACAGGAAACGCAGCAGATCACAGAGTTACAGCGAAGGGCTGATCTAAACTGTTTTCACTTGCCGTGCAGAATCCTACCCATCACAAACATCTGAAATGTTCTTTCCTCCACAGCAGTACTGAAGACTGTCCCAGGTAATAGACAGGTATCCCAGGATAATTTTCTTTTTGAATGCTCACAGCCATTCTGCTTAAGGGAGCATCCTGATACTCAGACTAACAGGTTCTCATAGCCGTAGTTGTGTCTTTAATCCAAAAGAATAAAGAAACAAAAATTTGAGACTAATGACACTTGATGCTGAGTCTTTAAGTCAGGGAACTTCTGTAGTATGTGAAAAATAATAGCCATTGCAACTAGATTGCCTTCAGTGGGTGATGCCCAGGCTTTCCAACACCCATTAATTATTATCAGAGTTGTGGTTTTGTTCTATTTAAACAGCGGAGACAGAAACTCTATTAGTCTGTGTGATCTTCCAGCTGCAAACAGAAGACTTTGCTTATTTGATACCATAGTTTTAAGTGCTTCTCCATTTTCTGCATCCAAATCCATATATGATCGCCAGGTGTTTTGCATCAGGATTTATATCTGTAAAAATTCATCGTACTGGCTCAGAAATGAGAATGCCGTTTTAGAAAATAATTTGAGGTCTTGATACTTGTTCTTCTCCCATCTGCGAAAAGAACTAAAACCTTAAAAAAAGTTGGGTTACCCAACCCTTAAACAAAGAGAGATGGGAAGATTCCTGTTTACATCCCCAAGTGTGGTAATTCTGCGTACAGAAAAGATGTACATTTTGTTACCACTGTCTTCCCTCTAATCAAGCTGCAGCTCCAAAGTTTAATGTGGTACCTTCAAGGCAGTCACTGTACAACTCTTCGCCCAAGTGCAAAGAAGACCCTTGTTTTATATTGACAGAGAAAATCCCAGTGTGCCAATGTACATAGAATTATGGTGGTTACATTGCTAATGCTACACAACAGACTTGCTAGAATTGAGGGGAACAAGTAAGCAAAGAGGGTACTAAACAGCGCACGTCTACATGGATATGTGGTAACTTTCTGACGTGCTGTTTTCCATTCCTTTGGTACAGTCACCTAGCTGCTCTGGAGACCAGGTTTACCTTGGCATCCCACGTGCTTTCCTAAAGCATTAGGGAGGCACAGAGTTTAAGGGAATTCAAAAGAGATGAGACCACCTTCTCCCTCGACCACTTCTTGCTCTTTTTTGCCTATCCCCACTCCTGAAAGCAAATATGAAACAGTATGTAAGAGTCTGATTTTGGATATAAGTTAAGTTCTGGATATAACTAAGCAAAGAAGCAAGACAGGGGGCAAAGCAAGCCTATGAATATTTGCGAAAATAACAAGAACAGAAAAGTATAACTAAAACATGTGTAACTAAGGAAAAAATTAATCTGAACAGCAAGCAAAACCCAGAGAAAAATATTTCAAATGAAGTGATGAAAACTCCATCTGTTTTGCATTTCTGTACACTGATATCCTCAATAAGTTTCTAAAAATTGTTACAAGGAACAGTTCCATATCAGTAATAAAATGGGCATAATAGTCTTAACTGTATTCTTTTCTATCACTGTTTTCAAATATTCTGTAACTAAAATTGAAATGTCTGTAATTATGATGCATTATAACTTTTTGAACTTCACTCTGGGTCATGTTAGTTACATTTTTTGCTATGTGAAAGTGTAAGATGTGGGGATTTCAGCTGATGTCCTGAAGTATTTCAATGAAGTCTCATTGTGTTGGAGACTGACTGTGTTCAGGTTCGGTCAGAGAAACCGGTCACTTTGGCACAGGTTTGAGAAGTAGCTTACTTTGATGGACTGTATTAGTATTCACTTGATTTAATTCACAGGTGAGTAATGATTAGTAATGGTTTCTGGATCAGTGATGGAAGTTTCTGAAAGGTATTTTGTGGTCATTCAATAGATATATTGTCACCTCAGCTAAGTCTATAAAATGTAAATATTTTTCTTGTGAGAAAGTTATAACTTTGCCTGTGATTCAACTTTGGTTTGAGTGTCCTTCATATGATTTTAAAACAATGGCCATTGGTCCCTGACTCACATGTACATTGTGCTGTATGAAGTCACTTCTACCATGATAGTCCAGACTGACAGCACAAACCATGGTGCTACCCATAGCATGCCATTTGCTCAGTATTTTCTTTAGACTCTAGTGAAGGGTGGAAATCCTAAGACTATGTCCTGGTTTCAGCTGGGATAGAGTTAATTTTCTTCTTAGTAGCTGGTACAGTGCTGTGTTTGGAATTTAGGGTGAGAATAATGTTGATAACACTCTGATGTTTTAGTTGTTGCTAAGTAACGCTTATCTTAAGCCAAGGACTTTTCAGTTTCCCATGCTCTGCCAGCAAGCAGGTGAGCAAGAAGCTGGGAGGGAGCAGAGCCGGGACAGCTGACCTGAACTAGCCAAAGGGGTATGCCATACCATGGAATGTCATGCTCAGTATATAAACAGGGGGGAGTTAGCTGGGAGAGGTGGATCGCTGCTGGGGCATCGGTCAGCAGGTGGTGAGCGATTGCATTGTGCATCACTGGGTTTTTTTCCTTTTTTTCCTTTTTTTGCCTTTTTTTTTTTTTGTTATATTCCTTTTCATATAATAATAGTAATTATTATTATATTTTGTTGTTATTATTGTTAGTATTATATTTTACTTTAGTTATTAAACTGTTCTTATTTCAACCCATGAGTTTTACCTTTTTTCCTGATTCTCCTCCCCATCCCACTGGGAGTGGGGGCGGGGAGTGAGGGAGCGGCTGCGTGGTGCTTAGCTACTGACAGGTTAAACCACGACAGACTATAATGAGCTCCTCCACTCTGTGGGTGCATATAGATCCAAGTTCTAATGTCGAAGATAGGAACACAAGAAGTGCCAGTCTGAATGCTTTTTCTGATCGATATGAATTGTGTTGCAATTTTATTAAACAAGGGAGGAATTCTGGTAAGTTTTCAGAAAAAAGTTAGATTAGGTGTTGTCAGGTGTTAGATCTGTGAATTAAAATTAAAACCAAAACTGGAAGAGAAGCATCATTCAGTAAATTGTTTAGATTAGCTTCCGAAGAAGAGTATTGCCTAGATTAGTTTCTGAGGAAGAGTATTGCCTTAACACAAGCAAATGATGTTTCACAGTAAGATGTAAAACACTAACTCGTCCGGTTTGCCAAGCGGATCTGCACCCTGCAGTCCCTATTCACTGAATCTGCATGGTTAACCTACAACTATCTGAATAAATTAGTTGTTTTAAACATGATGGCTCTTACCTGACCTTTCCGCTGAACTATCTTAGCCTGATTTCTGCTTTTGCCATTCAGCTGTAGTAGTTCTTATTAAGGTCACTAATGAACTAATGAGACCTTCTTGCCAGAATGAGGTCCCCTTTTCTGCACTCTTTGCTTCAGATCTCCCTTCTTTGTCTTTCTTCTGGTCGGGTTTCCTTTGCTTTTTACTGCCAGGAGTGTTGCCCTGCTAATTCTGCTAACAGAATTGACAGCAAAGTCTTTCCTTGCTTCATCCTCCTCTATTGATATTCTCCAGATCTCTCTCAATTCTTTCTCTTCCTTTTCTACGATCATCCCCTGGGATTTCTGCATCTGCTCCAGAGTTTCAGTTGCTACGTACTCTAAAATGTACTGCTTCACAAGTAACAGAGCAGTCTCTCATCTGGAAAACTGATTCATTCTGTTGTTTATCTTGAGTTATATATAGATGCTGGCTGCATCATGGCTAATTAAGGAAAAATTACCCATAATTTTTAGCTCATAAGGTGTTTGGAAAAGTTTGTTTTGTTACTCTGCCTCTAGCTGCAATTCACTTCTCCTTCCCACCTCCTTCCCACCCTCCACCCTGTCCTCCCCCTTTTCAGGATGAATTATGAGTTGATGACTTCTCATAAGCCCAATGTCTGCTAGATTTGCAACTGAAGCATTTTTTTAACAACTATAACAACCATTATTTCAGAGACACCTCTATTTAAATGTTTTTCTAATAAAACCTTAAATACAATGCAAACTATTATCTCTAGTAAATGCTTATTTTATGGGAAATGGACACTACATTTTAACCTTTAAGTTTTGAATACTTCCTTCAGTGATGTTTACATTGTTTAAAAATAGTCTGGCTAAATTCCGACGTTTATTATTGTTCACCAGAAACACTTTCCAGTGAATAATGAGATATTCTATTAGATAAATGTAATAATTTTAATTGTAGGAAGATGTGATGGGTATTTTCAGAACATGGTCTGAATGAAATGAAAAGCACAGTAGCTCATCCAATATATGTCTAAAGTATTATGGCACTGATAGCTTACACCATATAATAAGTCACTTCTTAACATTTTAAAAACAGATGGTGACTCACAGGCAACCCTGTCCTTCAAAGCATTGGAAGGAATTCATTAGTCAGAAGCCATCTTTGTAATTGCTCAGCTGCTTTAAACTTTCCAAAATGATGCTGACCCTACTTAATATCTCCAACTATTATTTTTCAGATAACTTGACGTCTTCACTCCTTTAGAGCTGAGTATAAAAATAAACTGATGTAAAGCAGCATTCAAGCATGTGAATTAAGCATCTTGATACTTTTGCAACCTTTTCAGAAAGGTTAGATCTGATCCATGAAGATGATGGAAGTCCTTTTTAAGCCTCATTTCTAGTCTTCTCCTGAGAAGCAGTAATCCCAAATGTGTCTTTTCAATTTTTTTTATTTTACCCTGTTCTTCTTATCAATGTATAAACACTAACTCTCTTCCTCAGCACAGGAACCACTCAACAACTTTTACTTTAAAACTGATCATCATAAAAATAAGCCAGAGACTACATCCACAATTTGTTTGACAGATTATATACATTTAGCAAGTAACACTAGTGATGAGAATGGCAGTATTTGTCAAATGAGAAGTCATGGAGTCTCAGACAGAAATTATTTGCTGGAGTTTTTTTCAATTAATTCATAGGTGGGTCAAAAGTGGCATTAGTGTGTTGATATGTGAAAAGTGGATCCCCACTGCAAGTGATCAAAGAAATCAGAGTTGAGAAGCTTTACATGTGTGGTGCCTCATTGTAAAATCAAATAGTGTGTGATAATCTCTGAGTTTTGAAGGCTCATAGCACTTCCTGCTCCATCTTATCTGAAAAAAAAAAAATTAAAAAAAAATCCTGCTAGATTACATATAATTGCTGAGGTTTAGTTCTTTCGGGGGGGGGAGGGGGGGTTGTTGTTTTTCTTTCTTTCTTTTTTTTTAAATAGGAGATCTGACTTTAATTTTTCAGCTTTTTTCTAATTTGAGGTTTAAAAAGATTCTTAATTATCACTTTCCTGTAGTAAAGTAAAATCCTTTCTTCTAGATGGTACAGTTATTACTCTCTTTTTGAGACTTCTTCTCCATGTTTTTTAGCAAAGTAATGGAAATATCAAGGCTAAACTGTCAGTACTTTTACTGGGCTTTGAGAGAGCTGGCTAATCTTTATTAAGTTATGTTAACCATTGGAAGAATTGTGAGTGAAATTATTTAATTTAGAGACAAGTGTTGCATTTTATCAAAATGTTTCAGCTAAATAGAGGAAGGAGATATGTTATAAATGACAAACAGAAATTATAACTTTGGTGGGAAGTGTCTTTGGATTTCGATAGGGACATTGCATATGTAGTTATGATTTTTTTGCATCACTGAAGACTTTTTTGGTCATTCTACCCCCACCCCCACTCCCCACCCCCCCTTCTAATGCCAGTATGAATAACAGGAACTGTTGCTTTCTTGCAATGGCAGAAATTTCCTGAGAACAGTTAATCTTATAAAACTGATGATTTACTAGGATAGGAGTAGTTTGATATTTTGACAGCTGATTTCTTGAAATGTTCTTAATCCTATTTTAGAACTTGTCACCAAAATATTCATCTGTATTTTAACATCATTAACTCCACACCTGAAACTCAGTGGTTACCTGGCTTGAATTTCAAGCCTAAGCATAATCTAAACAGTCTGAAAAAAGCTGATGCTCTATAGGGTGCCAATTATTCCCCTTAATACCATGGAAGTGGAGATTCCTGAGATGTGAAAATTGCTACCTACAAGTTAACAAATACCACCCCCACTTTTAAGGAAAAGCAGATGGTGTAATTATGTTGAAGAGACCAGGGGAGCAAGAAAGAGAAAATCAAGGACAGTGAGAATAGTGGGAATTTTGGGGCCGTCTGAGTGGTCTGTATGCCCAGGCCAGGTCAAGCAGGGCCACCACTCATGTGCCTTCTGCTGCAGCCTGAGACTACTGTTGTGGGGTAGAACATGTGGTTGTGACAGAGGACTGTAATTTGCCCATTCATAAATTGTTTGCAGAAATCAGTATTCCTCTTAAACTTTAGCAGATCTTGCTTTTGTTTTCACCGGAGACCTTTCAATGACTGTTTTGGACTTGGCAGGATTATCATTGCTTGGGTCAGAAATTTAGAAGTCAGTGGGATGCATGGACTGGTTCATGTACCAGTTTATTATGTGACAGTAACAGGTACTTTAGAATGGGTTAATAAGAATAATTTCTTGTAAAACTTGGATATTTAATTTATTTTGACTTTTTTTTTTTGTGTAGCTGTCTACTAGATTTACTATGCATTCTATCAGGCTATTTAGAAGAAAAAATGAATAAAGATAGCCTCTGTGATTTCCAAAGGCGTGATTGAGATTCATTGGACTTTCCTTTTAATAATATGTATATATTTATTGCCCATTATCAGTATGCCTTGTACCTCATAACTTCAGCCAGTGTTCACAGAGCTTCTTTCTGCACATGGTTAAAATGTTATCTGTTCTGTTTTGGAGACATCTCTTTGGTATGGCAGAAGCACCAAGTAAAAGTAGGAATGACTCCAGGGTCATGATACTTGGAGTTTGAATGCCCAGGACATGGAGGTGAGAGTAAATAACATTCCTCAGGGATGGGAAAATGGCAGATTCAAATGATAGTTCAGCAGTGAGACAATTCCTACAGTACAACAGGACCGTGATTTCCATGACAACAGGCCAGGGAGGGTGACTCAGAGACAGAGATGGTCCCACAGGACTGGCAGCTACTGATGATTGCTATTTTCACTCTCCTGAAGCCAGACTCTCGCATCGACGGAGAAGAGGAGGAGAAGCTTATGTGGAGACTGAGTCAGAAGAGGGAGAAGCCATTAATGGGTTGAATTCCTTCAGGCTGGGAAAATTCGTCACAGAGTCAAAAGGTTCAGATTTTTCCACTGAGCAGCTGGAGCAAGCTGCTGCTTTCCACGATACGCTGCCCCCAAAATTAGCAGAATTCTAGCTGGAAAACCAAGCAATGATTATTGCTGGCTGTGCTACTGTGTAATTAGATGAGGATGTAGCTATTGTTAAGGGGTATCTGGGCAGACGACAGGATAAGATGGAGTGAGGGGTGCAATGGGGTCAATATGGTCATCTGTTTCATTGGTACTTTGATATTCAGTGACCCTAGAAGTCAGAGGTGGTTCAGCTGTGAAGGAATAAGACTGTTCTAGGCTGCTCCTGTATTTTCTATGTGGATAGCTACATGCCTGTTCCAGCATTGAAGGTTCAGGGGGTCTTCTTGTGATGTCCAGACTGATTCTCCGTAAAATTAACTTTTTCTGATTAAGCCCTGAGATTTTGCATCTGGCCTTTGAAATTGAATGTGATTAGTGAACTAGATGAAGAGAATAATTAAATGACTATGCATGCAATCACCTAGGCTGTAGGCTTTTTAGGGATGGAAGAGCTGTGCATGCTTGTGTGCATGTGTGTGTGCACAAGTGTGCACACATGTGCATATACAGCGGTTGGCACACTAGTATACTGGCTCAAGTACTGTGCACACAAATAATTGAAGAGTGATAATGGCAACAGAAGTTAAGACAACTGCACGTGAAGTGGCAGATTGGATTGATAATTGGTATTTTTGCATGCCCTCTTAACTGACTTGTATTTCCTTTTCATCCTAGACCTTTCAATCAGGTGTACAGCTTTATGCACATCTTTTAAGTATGCAATTTCAAGACCATATTTTGAAAAACAAGCCCAATAAAGGAGCTAAACATAAAATATTAATATTTGCTCTCTGTCAAAATTGTGGTGTGGACAAATTAATCTTTCAGAAGCAGCCAGAACAATTTGAGTGGGCTTTGTTATCAGTCATGTCAGCATGACAAGAGAGAAAACATGTCCTTTGTAAGTTTTAACCTTTATGTACAAGACAGAACCTACTCTATTGAAACATCCACACTTCAATTATTGTAAGAAATCTTTGCCCTAATTACTAATTTTCCTGCTGTTGTAAAGCTGAGTTTTTGAGAGGGTAGACATACTTATGCCAGATGTTAATATGGATTTATGTAATAAATTCTGTTATGAGTAAATTGAGTAGGTCTTGGGAAACTTTTGGGTCTGTCATGAATTTTAAAAGAGTATAGTGATAAATGCTCTATAATTGGTAAGCTCCTGAACAGAGAAACGTATCTACAGATGGCATTGCCTTCTCACAAGGTGATGCCCATTTGTTTTCTTGTGCCAAAATCACCCCTCCAAATGTGAGGGTTGCACCTGGTAGGGACAGAAAGCCAGAGTGGTGGACAACTAATTTACTAGGCACATACTTGTGATTCCAGTGGAAATTGCGAGTTGTGCATCAGGCAAAGGTGGCTGCTTTCTCGAGGTTTAGAGGGTAGTCACCACAGGAGTGCTGGGTAAGAGCTATTGGGTTTGGAAAGAAAAGGAGAGAGTTGCTGGAGGCAAAACTTAAGCTATTAAAGAAGTAAAGTTCAGAACATCACGCATAGTGTGCAGCGAAATGTTTCCTGGTCCTGTCAGAGATCTCCAACCCGACTGCGGTGCAGAAGTAGAGTGCTGCAGAAAATGATGATGGAAGGAGGGCTTAGTGGACTACCAGTGATTCAGAGCATCTGCTCAAGGTTTATGAAGCATTGTGTGGTGAAGTAATGCTACCACCTTTCTGCATTTCCAGCTCATTTAAAGATGCCAAATATTATAGTGACTACTGTCTTAACATTAGTTTCCCATGTAAGAAATTGTATAGGATGGTTGTAGCTTGCCAGTAAAAGGCAGGTGGTTGAAATGGTCAAGGCAGCAATTTCTCTCTCAAAATGTTGTGATAGCAGGGAGTTCTTTACTAGTTCTATAAAGGATATGAGGTGTTCAGAAAATAAAATTCCCTCTCTGTTTTACTTCAAGAGCAGAAGTAAATAGTAAGTTCCACTGGTATACCTAGCACAGTTGCAAAGAATATAGTTTTTGTTGAGGACAGAAAATAAAAAGCCCTATCAAGAATAATTTATGTGGAAAATATTACTCTCTCTTTAAAAAATAAATGTCAAAAGAAGAGGCTTTCTCACTTGTATTAGTTGTTAAAAAAATTCACTTACTAATTTCAGAAAACACTTCAAGGTCCATGCTGCTGTTCGTACAGGAGAGTAACTCTTTGGATCAGATTTTTAGTGTAAATGCTAATGAGTGGATACTCATTATCTAAAAGTATTTATCATCTAGTCAGAATATTTCTGAAAGTGAAAACAATTGCGTGAACACGTTCCGTGGGAGGGGATGAAAAGATACTCTTACAATGAAGAAGTCTTTAGGAGTTTTTATTTTTCTATTTTTTTTTTTTTCCCAATGCCTGAGTGGAAAAAGAGGTCAAACCCACTGTTTTCAAGTACGTGCATTTTTAGATGCACTTAACTAATTTTGCTGATAAACTTTCTAGCACATATATCTGAGTGCAGGTTACAAGCTTATCAGGAGACTGGAAGACTTCTGGAATAGATGGGGCCTACATGAAAGTGATGCAAAATGAAGGATCAAGGGATATCGGAGGTGCAATAGAAGTGACCAAAGGTAGTATTGAGGCAGAAGTGGTAGACAAATGCTTTGCATTTGTATTTGTTTGCAGAGGAGCTTTAGGAGGTTCTTGCCCCACAGTATCTGTCATACAGACGTGTCTATGCAATTTGACTCATGAACAGACGTCAGCATATTTTTCCTCAAAATTTGGCATGTACACTTGTCCAGGCATTGATAGAAACTTCTTTTGTGTGAAAATTTTAAATATTGTATTTAATTTTGACAAATTACATCCTGCAGAATTGTTTTGTTTTGTTCTATTTTTTGTGTGTGTCAGAAACACCAGAAGTTTTCCTGGCATTATCTGAATGAAGAATCGCCTTACTGAGGACTTACATGGCATGTTAAACTCAAGTCAGAAGACTCTGCTCACATCCCAGCTCCTCTTCCGTTTAAATTGTTACAGACTCAAACCTGACTTTGGCACCTCCTGCCCCGTCTGGATGTTTCTCTAGAGCTACCTTGCATATATATGTGATGTAAATAGAATGGCTTAAACTCAGACTAGTCTGCTTAAAGCGACTTCATTCCTAAATTATTGCAGTCATTTTTTTGAAGCTTTTCTGAGTCAGTTGCTGCCACCCACATTTAACCTTGGACAACAGGATTTTTCAGCCATACCAGTACTCAGCTCCCACTTCTCAAGTTGTCAAGTAACTATTCAAGCAGTCAAAACCCCAGAAGTGTTAGCAGAGTTTTTGCTTTCAAACCATTGGCAGGTAGCTGAAAAATAGTATACCCAGAATTATGCAAAAGATGAGAATTTGTTCTTTATTGATAGAGGTAGACAAATCCCAGTAAATAAGGCGCTATAAGTAGTAATTAAAAAAACATGTAGAAAGGGAGCATAATTCCCCTTTTTTCTCCTTCTGTTCTGTTCTAGTGGCTTTGATAGAGTTTAGTGGCTGCCAGGCTGGCCCTTCTACACTGCTGGCGGCATAGCTGTAAACCTTTTAAACTCCTTTCAGTTGGTATGCAGACGCTACAGCAGAACTCCAACTGCATACTTTGGGGGCCTGCAAGTAGCTTTACAAACATTCATAGTGGGTTTGCTAGATATTTTTCTGCCTGTATGCAGAAGACCAAAGATTGTAAGACTATCTCCAGTTTATGTAATGCTATTTTTAGGATCCTGTTCTAGTTCTCATATGCAATATATAAAGACTCAGTTAGTTTATACATCACTATGTTTAATCCTTCTGTGTCATTACACTTCTTTATCTTATGATTTATGCAAATTTTTTTAAACATTCTTCCTAATTTGATGTTCAAATAAAAAACTCTTTTCTAAGCCAGCTCCTCTTAATACAGAAATTGTCATAACTGGCTTGCTCTTTTGTCGTTTGGGCAGTTCATTACACAAGTCTCCTATGGCATGCAAATACCTGCAAGGGAAACAGCAGAAATCCCAGGTAGTATAGTTAATACTAACTAATGCAAGAACACAGAGAATAGGTGTTAATATCTCAGAGCCGTTCTAATCTTCCACCTATTTTCTGCTTTCCTCAGTGCTATGTCTAATGCTTAGAGTAGGCTGGCAAAGACTGTGCTGTAATTATATTTATAGTTTCAGCCCATAACCTCTTTAGATCTCTGAGACACTATCTTTCAGGATGTATGTCTGCATACAGAATTATTAAGACATGATTTCATTACATGTAACAGGTAGGATCTTGAATTGTTGTTACAGGCATTGTGCACACGTGGAATAAACTTCCATGTTCTGGGATCCAGAACTTCAAGTCTAGGATCCAGAGGAGTGCCCAAAAGCTGTAGTTATGTGACTTAAGAAGATGCAACTATCTGCTGCCAACAAAGGTTTTTCTCCCTCTGTCTCCATTTCCTAGTCCTTCCATAGGATCTGACTCTTTCCCTTGTGCCATGGTTAGCATTGCTGTGGCTTCATGGTAAGCTGGATCAGTGACCAGAATTGGCGGAAACTCTTGGGGGAGGAGGAAAAGCGAAGTAATTGATCAGCCTTGACACCGAGCCTCATGAACCCTAGAGCTGGCATGAGAGAGGAGGCAGGGATGTGTGGGTCAAAGCAGCGGGCAAGGTAAAAAACAGTAATCAGAGGAAGCCTGCAGAAAACCATACCCTGAAATGCTCTCTTCTCCTGTATGCAGCCTGGATGCCCTGAGCTGCTGTGCAGGATAATTTCAGGGCTTGTAATTGCACTCAGTTGTTAGGGTTATTTTGCCATAAAACTGACAGTGAATCTAAGTAAGATGCAAGAAGCATCACCAAAGAAGCAATTAAACCAAAGAGTAGAGACTGTCTCCTGAACTCTGGAGGAGATTTCTGATGCTGTATTTTTGCCAGGCATTACTATAGCAACTGATAAGAAAATTGGTCACAGAAAAATGTCCTTTCTTCTTCCAAATGCTGGAGGCAGACAATTAGTGGGTTTTTCCTCCTCTTCAGGGCAATGCGATATCAGAACTAATGCTGCAGATTTTTGTTAAGTGAAGCTGTTAAATCTGTGCTCCTGTTCTGGTTGTGAATGGTAGTTCAGGTAGGGCTTGCAGGAAATATGCAAAGGAGAAGAATGGCTTTCAGGTCCTTTATCAGACAGTCAAAGTAAAGAATAGTGTATTTTAGTAAAAAGTGAAACACTTAGAAAGCATAATACATAGGCATTTTGTGATAATGACTGTAGATCACTGCATGTTCTTAAATATGCATATTTTGTATATGTAACATTGCTGTTTTGCCATACTCATTCTTATGCAGAAATAAAAAGAGGTTTGTGACAAGTTTATATGTGGGATTGTTGTGGTTTAACCCCAGCCAGCAGCTAAGCACCACACAGCCGCTTCCCCCTCCCCACTCCCAGTGGGGTGGGGAGGAGGAAAGGAAAAAAGTAAAACTTGTGGGTTGAGATAAGAACAGTTTAATAACTAAAGTAAAAATAAAAATACACTACTAACTAAGAATAATATTAATTTTAATGAAAAAGAATTTAAAAAAAAAAGAAATAAGAAAAGACAAGTGATGCACAATGCAATTGCTCACCACCCGCTGACCGATGCCCCAGCAGCGATCTGCGCCTCCCAGCCAACTCCCCCCTGTTTATATACTGAGCATGACGTTCCATGGTATGGAATAACCCTTTGGCTAGTTCGGGTCAGCCGTCCTGGCTATGGTCCCTCCCAGTTTCTTGTACACCTGCTTGCTGGCAGAGCATGGGAAACTGAAAAGTCCTTGGCTTAAGATAAGCGCTACTTAGCAACAACTAAAACATCAGAGTGTTATCAACATTATTCTCACCCTAAATCCAAAACACAGCACTGTACCAGCTACTAAGAAGAGAGTTAACTCTGTCCCAGCCGAAAGCAGGACAGGGATGCAGTGAAAGCTTCTGATCTGGTAGATAAAGAGATATGTCTTTTGTGTTTCTGCTGTTATACTAATTTTTACAAGTGTGCATTTAATACAGGTATGATCGGGTCTTTGTGGGTTTATTGATTTTGGTGTTCAGCATTTGTTGGTAGTTGAATATGATTTTGAAAGTGGTGGCTAATTTTGGAAGGTGTTCTTGATAAACGTCAGACAGGTAGTTGTTTATCTGTGTAACTTTTTCCCCTTTCGATATGTGTGCCTTCTCCTTAGTATCTCATTTTGCCTCATATTTGAAGGATATTCTTTAACTCCAAGTTACATTTCTTTTTATTGCCCTCTGCTGCCAGCTCTTTCCTGCATCCTTGGTTTTAACAGCTAGGCAACAGGAACAGATCTCTTAGACCAATCTCTCTTCCCCGGTGTGACCAGGGAGGCTGGCTTTGAGGGAGCTGGTTTGAAACAGAGGTAGGAGTATTGCCCCATAGATTTCCCCTACCTTGTTCTTTCTGAACATGATTATCACTGGCACCTCTTACTGGCATTGACATACTCCTGAGGGTATGACTTTCACAGATTTTTGCTTCTGATCCTTTCCTGAAGGACCCACATGCTGGGTGTGATGTGTTCGAGAATGCAAAACTCTGGCCATAATTAGGAGCCCTCTTGGATATGGCTATCTGGGAAATATGCATGCTATGTTTCCTGTCGCATTGTGAGCTGTCGTGAATCTTGTATGAGACTGGGTACTTTAGGAATTAACAGATATTTTTGCATCAGGGAGGGATATATCAGTTTGAGCCGTATTGTAACAGAAAGGACAATAAGCAGGGAGGAAATATCACTTTAAAAATATGTAAGTCTATTTCAGAAGAGTTTAGCTAAGGACCTCATTATTTGATAACCAAAAAACCCCTCATTCTACTATCATCACTGAAATTACTTTATCTCTTGCCTAGGAAAAAAGGCTTATAGGATAAAACAAGAACAGAAAACAAACAGCATTATTTTTGAGGGGAAAAAAAAAGTACAGGGGGTAGATTCAGGACTGCGTATAGAAATAACTTCTTCTCATTTGTGTGTTGGAAGGATTTGATGCCAAAATTAAGGAGCATACAAAAACATTTGTTCTTACTTCTTTGTTCTTACTGGACCTTGGATAGAAGTTAAAATTCTTCCTCAGAATGTGCTGTGTTTTCCTGCATTGCAATGGGGTTTCTTTGCACAGACTCTGTTCTGTTACTTATGCAAAAGCTCTTTTAATTTTAATCAAGTTTCACCAAAACATTTAACAACTTGATCTTCACCTTCAGTAAAGGCCAAAACTATTGCTTCTTTTTAGCTGTTTCTGTTTTTTCTCAGGAGCTTTCCTGCTACTGTGCTGAAGTAGTTTGACCTCATACACTGATAAGGTTAGTATGGTGTGCAAAATGTCAATTACATACAGATGGAATTAAAACTGGAAAAAGAGTTGGCACGTTGTGGCTTGTTTCTATCATAGGATCACTATTAGCAAGTAGCAAGTGCTTTGCAACTGTTATCACACAGAAGTAACCACAGCAACATTATGTGAGTAACCAGGCAATAGAAGGCACATTTTGACTGTTGCTGACAATGATGAGTGTACCAGAAAGAACACAGTAGAACTAGTTTTTAGGCAGAGCTGATTTTTTTTCTTTTTTGCAAGAATGCCAGTGTGTCATTATTTATTTATTTATTTTTACAAGCTTAACACATATGATGTGGAAGTTGCAGGGAAAATTAAAAGGGAATGTCAAGGTACTCAATTTACAGGTAATTTTATTTAGCTTAATTTGATCTAGCTTGCAGCTAGTGCATGTATTACAATCAGTAGATGGTCTTGTATAATTTCAGTTTCCCCTTGGGAATTTCGCTTGTTTGGAGCAGAAGCAGTGCTTAAAAGTTTTAAAAATATATTTTAGGTCTAGCTAGCACATATTTTAGGTTGGTGATAACATTTTTCAAGAGAACTGATTTGATAAATATTTTATTTAAATAGTGACAATTATAACCATGTCTGGCATATAAGAAATGCACAGATTAGTGCATGTTAATTGTTAATTGTGTAAACGGCTCTTTTGTTTTAAAATTTAACAAAATTATTTTCTGTATTTTTGCAGCTTGGTTTATATAAGATGGCATTTAACGAAATTCAAATAAATGGTGAACTGCTATTACAGAATGAACACTTGCGTGTACACATTGCATATGACCATAGATACCTGTCCATTTCTACAACTGCTAAGGTGTTTCCAGTGACCTCAACTGAAATCTGAAGTGCTGCCAACAAATGTAAGTAAAAGCACTTCAGATGAAATCCTAACCCCTCAGCAGTCAATAAACGTTTTGCAATTGATATTTAATGGGGCAAGGATTTGCTCTAAGAATTTACTGCAGCTAAATGAAACCTGAATTTGATCTAGAAGAATTATGTAAACATGTCAAGTGGTGTGGAAATCCCTAGGGAAAGGAATCATGACAGTAACATTAAAAGAAGGTTGAACTCAGAAAAATTAGGATTCTTTCTACCACCCTTCTCTTCTTTCAGGATTATGAGACATCAGTAGAGAATAAGGAAAAGATCTCATTTTAAAACAAATTGAAACTGATTTATGCTTTTTAAATATCCTGCTAAACTTGTGATCTCACCTCCTGATCAGACATATTTTTGGCAATCTAAGAGATGCAGTGAAGTTAGTGAAACCTAGATGAGCTGGAGGTTATTAAGAGTAGGTCCCTGAATCTACAGCTGTGCTGAGTGATAACAATTAATTCCATTACACTATTTGTAGTATCACTGCATTCTACATAAAAGCCAACTGCCAAAGCCTAGCTATGATTCAGACCGAAACCTCTCTTCGACATGTGTCCTTTTTTCCTTGGGTATTAGCATGTCTACATGATTATTCAAAAATGTATGAGTTTACTAATTTTGCTACTTAATCCACTAAAAAGAAACATAAACATCCTGGGGAAATTAGGCTGTATAAAGTTTCTCCTTCTCTTTCCTGGATTTAATAAATCTGGCAGAATATTACTGACGTGTGCCAAGGAGTGGGTGGTGGTAGCTCTCTTGGAGCTCTCCCTCCAGCCTCAAAGTCTGTAAGGCTAGTTGCTTTGCAGATGTGAGACCTCAGCAGGTCCATGGCAGTTAGATCTGTAATCCATGGGACCCAACTACAGCTACTCTTTAGAAATTACCTCTCTAGCACATAGTGTGGACGTCAGATTCCCAGCAATTTTTCTCTAAAATCCATTCCTGTTGGGTCTTATTACTTGTTATTGCAGCTTAACCTAAGGTTTTTCTCCTTTCTGACAAACAGGAAGAACTTGAAAGCAACTTATTCTTCTTGCTTATTCAAAGACATGGCTTGGTTTTGGAAATAGAGCCTGTGCTATGTGTCTGCTTCTGGCTTTGACAGGAAGTTAGAATCATAGAATCATAGAATGGATTGGGTTGGAAAGGACCTTAAAGATCATCTACCTCCAACACCCCTGCCATGGGCAGGGACACCTTCCACTACATCAGGTTGCTCAAAGCCTCATCCAACCTGGCCTTGAACACTTCCAGGGAGGGGGCATCCACAACTTTCTGGGCAACCTGAACCTGTTCCCATGTCTCACCGCCCTCACTGTAAAGAATTTCTTCCTAATATCTAATCTAAATCTACCCTCTTTCAGTTTAAACCCGTTACCCGTTGTCCTATCACTACACTCCCTGATAAAGAGTCCCTCCTCATCTTTCCTGTAGGCCTCCTTTAAGTATTGCAAGGCCGCTATAAAGTCTCCCCAGAGCCTTCTCTTCTCCAGGCTGAACAACCTCAACTCTCTCAGCCTGTCCTCACAGGGGAGGTGCTCCAGCCCCCTGGTCATCTTTGTGGCTCTCCTCTGGACCCCCTCGAGCAGGTCCATGTCTTTCTTATGCTGGAGACCCCAGAGCTGAACACAGTACTCCAGGTGGGGTCTCATGAGAGCAGAGTAGAGGGGGAGAATCACCTCCCTTGACCTTCTGGCCATGTTTCTTTTGATGCAGCCCAGGATGTGATTGGCTTTCTGGGCTGTGAGTGCACATTGACAGCTCATATTCAGTTTTTCATCCACTAATACCCCCAAGTCCTTCTCCGCAGGGCTGCTCTCAATCCACTCATTGCCCAGCCTGTATCTGTGTTTGGGATTGCCCTGACCCAGATGCAGGACTTCACACTTGGCCATCTTGAACTTCATGAGGTTTGCACGGGCCCACCTTTCAAGCCTGTCAAGGTCCCTCTGGATGGCATCCCTTCCCTCTAGAGTATCAACCGCACCACTCAGCTTGGTGTCACCCACAAACTTGCTGCGGGTGCACTCAATCCCACTGTCCATGTCCCTGACAAAGATGTTAAATAATATTGGTCCCAATACAGGCCCCTGAGGGACCCCATTCGTCACTAGTCTCCACCCAGACATTGAGCCGTTGACCGCAACTCTTTGGGTGCGACCATCCAGCCAGTTCCTTATCCACTGAGTGGTCCATCCGTCAAATCCATGTTTCTCCATTTTAGAGACAAGGATGTTGTGTGGGACAGTGTTAAACGCTTTTCAGAAGTGCAGGTAGACAACGCCAGTCGCTCTTCCCTTATCCACCAATGCTGTAACGCCATCGTAGAAGGCCACCAAATTTGTCAGGCACAATTTGCCCTTAGTGAAGCCGTGTGGGCTGTCACCAATCACCTCTCTGTTTTCCATGTGCCTTCACATAGTTTCCAGGAGGATCTACTCCATGATCTTGATGGGCACAGAGGTGAGACTGACCCGTCTGTAGTTCCCTGAGTCTTTCTTTTCTCCCTTTTTAAAAATGGGGGTTTTGTTTTCCCTTTTCCCGACCCTGGGAACTTCACCAGACTGCCATGACTTTTCAAATGTGATAGAGAGAGGCTTAGCAACTTCATCTGCCAGTTTTGGATGCATCTCATCCGGTCCCATGGACTTGTGCACATTCAGGTTCCTTAGATGGTCTCGAACCTGATCTTCTCCTACAGTGGGCAGTACTTCATTCTCCTGGTCCCTGCCTTTGGATTCTGTGAATTGTGCAGCATGGCTAGAGCACTTGCCTGTGAAGACCAAGGCAAAAAAGTTGCTGAGTACCTTCAGAGAAGGCTACAGCCTTTTCCATGTCGGTTGTAGCCAGGTCTCCCATTTCGCTCATCGGGGGGGTACAGTTTCTTTCATCTTCCTTTGTTGTCCTATGTATCTGAAGAAACCCTTCTTGTTATTTCTCATGTCCCTAGCCAAGTTCAGCTCCAGCTGGTGCCTTGGCTTTCCTGATCCCTGCCTGCACTCTTGGGCCATATCCCTATAATCTCCCCAGGATGTATATCCCTGCCTCCACTGCCTATGCATTTTGGTTTTGTGTTTCAGTTTGGCTAAGAGGTCTTGACTTAGCCAAGCTCACCTCCTGCCTCCCCTGCCTGACTTCCTGCACATCAGGATTGAGAGCTCTTGTGCCCTAAGAAAAATGTTTCTAAATATCTCCCAGCTCTTTTTTGCTCCTTTGCCTCTGAGGGCAGTTTTCCAAGGGATCCCACGCACTAGCACCCTAAACAGCCAAAAGTTTGCCTTTCTGAGGTTTAGGATCCTGACTCTACTTTCTACCCATCCTGTACCCCTCAAGATTGAGAATTCCACCAAGGCATGATCACTGCAGCCCAGACTACCTCCAGTCTTGACCTCTCCGATAAGTTCTGCATTAGTGAGCAACAGGTCCAGCAGTACCTCTCCTCTGGTCAGGCTCTCCATCACCTGTACTAGGAAGTTGTCCTCAGCGCACTCCGGTAGTTTCTGGGACTGCTTGCAGTTCACTGTGCCGCTTTTCCAGCAGATGCCCAGGTGTTTCAAGTCCCCTATCAGGCTCTGGGCCTGCGAGTGTGATGCTTCCTGCAGTTGAAGAAGGAACTCCTCATCAACCATCTCTTCTTGATCGGGGGGCCTGTAGTAGACACCAACCACAAAGTTTCCTTTGTTGGCTTGGTCTCAAATTTTCACCTGTAAGCTCTTGACCTAGGCATTACTGTTCTTCAAAGATAGCTCTGTGCAATCAATCCCATTTTTCACATAGAAGGCAACTCTCCCACCTCTCCTTTCTTAGATTGCTTTTCACAAGAAAGTTTTAAAGCTATTTCTTTTGGTGTGTAGAAGCTACTAGTGAAGGAAAACTAGGCCAGGTTGTTACTATTTTTGCCACGCTTCCCAGCCTTACACTCCCTCTCCTGCCACAAGTAGCTGATTCTCCTATAGCTACAGTACTACTGTTCCTGCTCCTTTGAACTTAATCTGATGGGACAAGAATGGACTTCAGACTCCAACAATGAGTTTGTTATTGCTTCTGTAACATCAAATTATATCCTGTACTAACTTTTCCCTGTTATTATTAAGCTTAAAAAAAAAGGTAAAATAAATTGCTGATGTTTCCAAAATCTGTAATTTGTTTGTTTTATCAATGAGTAGTGTGATATGCCTGCTCTCTATAGCCTTACTGATAAGACAGTCTATATTTCCCTGCTCCTGCTCTTTAACCAGTCAACTTTATAGGGTGGGTAAAGATATGAAAAACAGGGATTTAAATGTATGAATAAGGAAAAAAAAATTAATTTCCCGTTCATTAAACCTCATAAAACAATCTTCCATGAGGAATATTTTTATGTGCTATCTTTTTTCTAAGGAATAAAGTCTGTTGTCTTTCCTGTTTTACACCTGTTTTTATGCTATACCTTGCCCTATCCTGAGTTAACCACCTTTAAGGTTACAAGGGTGTTTGTACACAAGCTCACACCATCATTTCATCTCACGCCATTGCTGCAGTAGTTTATTTTTGCAATGAAAACAAGCATCCTCTATTTATTAAACTGAGAATAATGTGTTCAAGAAGCTGTTGGACAGCCTTTATGGCTAACAGCATCAACTGCAATAAAGGAAGACTGGTTCTGAGGCTAAATAATCCATTGCCAATGCTATGTAAGAACAGATGCTCATGTTTTTTGTAGGAAGTTACATTCAAAACATAAACCAACATATTTAAATAAGAATTACAAGGCTGTGAATACAGGGCATTAATAACTGAGGGACATTTTCCTTTCTTTTCTTTTCCCTCCTCTAGTCTGTATAATCTATGTGCATCAAAAAAAAAGAAAAAAGAAAAAAAAGAAAAATTATCACTGGTGGAATGAAGTTTTCAATTACTTTGGTTTAAACCTTTGAAAGCTGTATTTCTAATAAAGCCACAGGCATCCATTACAAGAGGGTCTCAAATATTGTCAGAGCATAGTTGAAGGTATTTAAAATTTTCTGTGGTGGTAAAGTTATTTTATCATTAGTCAGGTTATTCTTCATTGCATTTTGCACTAACCAGAAAAAAAAAAAGGTTGCTATACTTTGTTGATAAACTGCTTGCTATGTGATAATGCAGTTAGTAACAAAGTTACTACGACACCTGGTGTGAAACGACATTAGTTAACAAGACTCAAACTGCCCACATGAAGTCATTGGGAGAATGTGCCTCTGAGAAGGTCGCTTGGCCTTGACTAATGGTACTTGTTGTACAACTTGCCATTTTTTCCCACTTTCTAATAGTGTAGTGCAGAGCATATAAAAGCATATATCCTTTGTACCATTTCAGGCTTTCCCAGTCGCAGAAGTTGGTCACAAAAATTTGTCATCGTGTTTTGTAAACTGACATGAAAAGCTTATCCTAGATGACTTTGGCTTCAGTCCTGCATGTATGCACAAATGAGTATGTCTGCAGATGTGGGTGGTCCCTCTCCTCAGAAAAGCAGTACAGTGAAGATTTTGATCAGATCAAAATTTCCAGTTGTGAAGTATCAGAGAACCAATTTAAGTATTCATTGACCTGAATGGACTGTTGGCTGCAAGAGAAGTATATGGGCCTAAATGTTTGGGCATGTGCAAGTTCAACATAGATATGGATGGACATAGATGTACATTCATTCACCTGCTTTTTTTTTTGCACAGGAAGTAATTTGTCTTTGCAGTGGTAAATTAGATTATTTCTGGTACCAAAATTGTATTTCCTTTCTCTCTCTTTTTTTTTTAAAGCCTCCCGTAGTGAGATGACTCCACAAGTTTTATCAGTATCAGAACCAGTCCCTTTATTTCCTGTGTTTCTAGGATTCTGATAAAGCTGAAAGTGCTTAAACAGCTTTTTAGTAATATGACTCCATTCTGCTTCAAGTGCAAAGAAAAAGAGCCCAGTTTGGCTGCTTGCTGTAACAAAAGGCTCATTTCAAATCTCTGAGCAGTTGTGGTTTTTTTCTCTCCCCCATTCTTCCCCAAATCAAAAGCCAGTTAATATGTGGGATATTTTTGTCTCATTTCAGTTTGATTGCTTTGAGGCTGTGCACTGACAGGAGCTATGTATCCATCAAGTTTTATTTCAGTATTTTGCATCATTCATCATTCTGAATTCATGTTGATATTTCTTTCCTTGGGGTTTAAGAATCAATTCTCTACCACCCTTGCAGCTTCCTAAGAAGGTATATACTTGTTCTTTTCTCTTTTGTCAGCCCACCTAGCTGCATTTATGTATGTTACTCTTACCTTTCTCTTAAAAGGCATTTTTCATGATGACATATAGCTAAAGGGACTACTAGACAATACCTTGCTGGTTATTTACTGCAGCAATACAGATTAATCAAATAGTCCAATAGGAATCAGCTTTTATAATGGTATGGATCTAACGCATGTTACTTAAGAGTTGTAGTTCCTTCTTGTCATGTAACTGTTATTTGATCAATGTCCATGCAGAACCATCTTACCTGTATGGATGCCTTTTTCATTTGATGAGTTTCTGCAAGTGCCTTCCAAGTCATATAGGCAAGTATGTAATGTAAATCCTCATCGCATCTGGCTAGACACAAAATACATGCAAAAAGCCCTCTGAGACAAAGGGATCCATGAGTAAGCCACAGGCCGTGTTGATTGTTATGGGTGTAGATGGTAGGCTGGAGGCTAGCTATTCTTGACTTGGCTGCAGAGAGATGTCAACCCAATCTTTTGCTCTAAATGCAGAGGGCAAGAATTTCTAAGACTACTCCAAAGAGCTGGGACTGTTTTAGCCTGGAGAAGAGAAAGCTGGGGGGCGGGTCTTATCAGTGTACATAAATCTTTAAAGGAAGGGTGTGAAGAAGATGCAGCCAAGCTCTTTCCAGTGGTGCCCGGTGACAGGACCAGAGGCAGTGGGCACAAACTGAAACACAGGAGGTTCCGTGTGAACATCAAGAAACACTTTTTTACTGTGAGGGTGACTAAGCACTGGCACAGGTTGCCCAGAGAGGTGGTGGACTCTGTGTCCTTGGAGACTCTTTTTGGCTTTGAATGCAAGCCGTAGGGTTGAATAAAAATATGGCTGTGATAAGTCTGCCCTCAGTGTCCCTCAGCATGTGAGAGGGATGCTTTAAGCCAAAGGCAGAATGGAAAGAGCTGGGCCACAGGTCTCTAGAGCACTCCGTTTAACTGAGAGTTAAGGGTTGCTTACTCCAGAACAATTTAAAACCAAACCAGATTATGATGGGATGAATTGTCATTTTACTTTAGCAATTACTTTGAGACAATCTCAGCCAGACCAGAGAGCAGTGAAGCTACAGAAGCAGAGATCTGCTTTGCCTGTTGTTTTTTTTCTGGGACTAAGAGCATCTTACAATAGGAAGGGAAATGAAGCACCATTCTTAAGTGCAGTAGTACACTGCAGCTGTTTACTGTACAGGCATTATCTCTTCTTCTTTTATTTATAAAACATTGCTTTAAACTTTAAACTTTTCTATAAAACTTTAACATGGTTAAATGTTATCTCTGTGGTTAGTTGAAACAAAATGGAAAAAAGCAGGGTGAATAGTCCTGATTAGAATAGGAGTCCCTATGGTCTCTGTTATGGTTTGGGGTTACAGGTATTTGTGGTTTGTGTAAGCATACACATTTAATAACATATTTTTAATAAAACACTCCCATGGTATTGATATGGATATGGCAGGCTCTTATGAGTAGATATAGGGTAGTTATTCTTTCTGGAATCGCTTAATATTTTTGTCCAGATGATAGTATTGTACATCTTAAACACTTTTCTTGCAATTCAGGCTACTCATACAAGACTCCTGCCTCTTCCTCAGATATTCTTCTTCCAAAATTTTTTTTTTAGAGTCAGAGAATGATAACTGAGTGATTGTTTGGCTGTGCCTCTGTGATTTATTATTAGGATAAATACTTCTCTTGCAGATTACAAGAGGTTGAAAAAATGAGAGCCGGTAGCCTGTATGGGACCTAGGGCAGGAGAAAAAGGATGTCTGCTGACACCATTCTCCATCTTGGACAGAGAAGTCTGTCTAGAAAGCCAAGAGATTCCTCAGTGGTGGAATCCCTTCTGTGAACTTTCTGTTTCCTCAAGAACTTTTTTTTTCTGTTTGATACCAAGAATTCAAATGTGATATAAACAATGTTTTGGAGATAGAATGAAAACGGAAAAGGGCAAGAGTTGTCAAAAGAGAGGAAGATAAATTCTCTTCCGCCTGCCTCTCAGCCCCCCAAATTACTCCTCGTGCAAAATAAAGGTTCACAAACTAGAATACATCTTTTTCTCCTCTCCAGTTGTTCCTTGCTGCCCTTCAGGCTCTGTATGTGCTCCTTACACAGTCTTCTTGATGTTGTCAGCTATAAGGAACAACAACCAAGGTTTGTTAAGCCTAGAAATAAATTGTGTATTGTTCCATGAAGAAAATCTATACTGGTATGTTTTTCTGACTTCAGTCAGTGTTGGTCCAGGAGCTCATGGGTCTTTAGTGTAAGCTTTAAGAGACTGACAGCCGTCATTGGTATTACCCTTAGTAAGGTCTTTGAGAACTTTCTGAGCAAATTTATCCTTCCCACATCCTTAACTTTGGTGACTATATAATTGTGCATGTTTGATACCTAAGGACTTGAAATTACGAAAATCGTGAAAATCAGAGGTGACAGATGCTCTCAGAAGTTTCTAAACAAAAAGAACCAGAGCCAGAAGAAAAGTAGTAAGTTAAAGCACTTATTGCTAAAAGTTAGTCACGGGTGAAAGACAATGAATAAATGCCACAAGCATTTGATTATAAATCCAGGTGAAGGATTGGATACAAATCCAGAATAGAAATGCATAGCAGATACAGGTATTTTATTAATTTTTGCCAAATCATTAAGTTCTTTTTATTATGCTAAATGCATTGCAAAAACATACAACACTAATGCTATTGTGATATGCCCTGAAATGCAAAGGTTGTCAAACAAATTCTTCTAGTTGGAGAAATTATCAATGTAAGAGAAGAAATAAATCTAATTTCTATCTTCAACCTGACAGGAACATTTCCTTTCTGCTGGGCTGGTCAGTTGAGACAAATATTGTTCTGACAGGTTGACTTTGATTGCTTGTTACTCCACATCCTACCTAACCTCCTGATCAAATCTTATTTGCATGAAAAAACAAGGCTGTAAGGAATTCAAAATGAACACACTTTAGGCATAAAGTGCAACATTTGGAGTTTAGGGTGGTACAGCTTAATTCCTTTTGTTCCATGCAACTGAAAGTTCAATGACTTTGAAACTCTGCTAAGGTATCAAATGGGCAATGACATAACCAAAGACACGATAAGCATGAGAAAAAACCCAAATGTGATACTTCTAGTTAGGTGAACAATAGGGGATAGTTGGTTAAATAAACAGTAGTAATAATGCCTGTCTATCTGAAAAATAACATCATACCTGAAGCAAATATGTCATGGTACCTTCTTCCCCAGGTGTGAATGGCATCTGAGAGACCTGCATCTCTGGTAGGTTTATCTGTCATTATGCTCGTGCTTTAGCAGCTATGTAAACCTATAGCTAACAAGAATTATGCTGAAAGATAACTTTGGTCAGAACAGTTGTGGGGAATATCTGATGCATGCAAATATCTGGTGCAAAAAATCCTCTAATATAATCTTGGTTATCATGTAATTAAAATTGTAATCTGATTTGAACATGAGCAATGAATTTAATATGTATATAAACAAAAGACACACTGGACTGTGTCAGAAAAGAGGTTTTCTATTAGAGCTGATATCCTTTATCAATTTTAGTTACCAGAAGAACTGAACTTCTATCAAATGAAGACATATAACAGACAAACTTTCAAATAAAACATTTCTTTCACAAGCTGTATATAGAAAAATAAGTCATGTGCAGGGTTTTTTTGTATCTGAAGTATTTCAGCCTTGATATAAAAGTTTAAGTAAAGAACCCCAAACCTATTTTTCCAAATTACTAGGGCAGTAATGCGTAGTTCAGCAGTATATTTATTATTTTACAGATCACAACTATTTCATATGATTCTTTCATAAGCAAAAGCTGATATAATCATTGAACCGAGTGCATGTTTATGGTATATGTTGCTTGTTTTCAGGAAATTCCTAACTAGATCAAATTATTGGAATTTGCAATCATCTTTCAAATACAATTTGGAGCTATAAATGTGTTGGTTTTGCAGGAGGATTTATACAATATTGAATCCTGAGGGGAGACAAATGTCTCTGTCAAGTACAGATGAAGATTCTGCATCTGAAAATTTGTTTAAAATGGATTTTAATTACATTGGAGAAATTCAAATATAATGATAGCAGGTCTTTGTGGTATCCCAGTTCTTACAGTAGAAAAGGGAGGCCAGGCACAAATACAGAAGTCTTTTTAACCTGTTCTGTGGTCCATTTTTTCTAGAGGTGAAAGCCTTGCTTTTATAGTGTTAATGGCAGAAATGAAAGAAAGACACACCAACCATAATTCTTGCCAAATGATTCCACTGTCCTAAATTTCTACTTCCATTTATCTGCTTGAAGCCTCTGCTGGTGTTAAGTCGTTTTCATCTGTAAATCTTTTACAGGAAAAAATATTTGATATTAAGACAGGATTCCTGTTCTGGCACATCCTAAGTATAACAGTGTCAAATAACCTATTCATCTTGCTCATTTCTTTCATTCTTTTCACTTAACTGATTATGTAGTTCCTTGCTCAACTGTCATCCAATACATGGATTTTGGCAGTGTCATTTCAGGTCTCTGATGACAGTGCTTAAGTTTCTCCCCTTCTGAATTTCCTATTTCAGAATAGCTTCAGCTTCTTGTCCCCAAAAGAAGATGCTTTCTGGAGCAGTAATCTCATACTGAATTTACCTTGGCATGGCATAGTGAGACCAGCCAAAAGAGGGGGAGGGGAGAACACTTAGTGCTAATGAAGTGAAAACAGTGAGAGGGAGATAACTCAAATAAATCAGAAAATGTACTTTCTCAAATTTCATTAGATTCTTTATCTCTGTTTGGTAGAACTGTTTGCAAAAATAAAAACGAAAGCAAGATAAAGCAAAACAGAAAGAAAGGGAAAGGGAAAAAAGGAAAAGGATAAAAGGAAAAGGAAAAGGAAAAAAGGAAAAAAAGCCTCCTCTAGTAGAGTATTAGGCAAATTACCTCTAGTAGGGTATTACCACTAGCTGAAGTTGTTCCAGCTGAGCAGTATGACCATACTGGACATTATTGGTAGCGTTTACTTTCTTTCTCCTCTGAAGGAATGCACTGTTCTTCCTCCCCTCAGTGGCATGTGACTTTATCCATTTACTGAGAAGTGCTTTGGAGAAGGAGTTCTGAAAGGCATGCTAATTTTTGACTCATGCTGTGACGTGATTGACCTTTTGAGTTTTGTTTGTAGTGGAGTTTGCTCCTATGCAGACCTTATGGCATTTGAAACCTGTGGGAATTTGGAGACGTGCCTAACAACCACAGAAAGGATGTGTTGTTTCTCAAGCATCCAGCCATCTCTGAAGCTAGCATTAGCCTAATTGGGACTTTCTCCTGTTATATTTCTGTATAGTTGGCAGGAATGACCAGGAACGTTTGTTTGGAAGAGGACTTAGAAATTCTTTGCCTAATTCTGTTGCATATGTAATTTTTTGTAAAGAGCCCTTTGAATGCCAATTTGTACAATACACTGTTGCTTTACACTAATCTCATCAAAGCAAAGACGTGCCTTCACAGTTGTAGCCTGATACAGGATATTCCAGAAACTGCTGCTTTCTGTACTTTTTATGAAGCTGTGACAAAACCAATTTCTAGGTCAAAGACGACAGGAAACAGAACAAAATGCAGAGCTCTGAGACTTGGCCGGCGGCAAGAAAGGTTAAACGCTGCTGTCATCTAACAGCTGTAAAGTAAGTTGGCAACTGTTTCTGAATAAGCAGCTGCTGGTCAGTTGGTTCACCGCAGAGATGGGATGGTGGCATCTCACACAGGGACCACTTTGGCTGCTCCTGTTCCAGGTCACCACTGCTAGAGAAACTGACATGACACTTGCTCCTTTGTGTGCATTTCTCTCTTCTTTCAAATGGTTTCTAAATACAGAGGAACAACATCTGCTGGGAAGAAAGAGCGAGCAAGGAGTAATACATCCAGTTCTCTGCTAGGAGAAGGTGCCTGTGGTCATACATTTGTACATCAGACAGAAAAATGGTAATGCTCTTCCCTCTGGCTGTTTAAATAGTAAAAAAGAACAAATGAACAATATGCATATATAAACCCGTGTGACCTAAGTCTCAGCCCATAGACAAAGTGTAGACAAACTGCAAGCCAATGATGGCAAGACTTTATGAGCTCAGCAGTTTGTGTCAGTGCAGATATGGGTGTAAATGTGTGGGAACTAGCCAGTCTTTCCTGAATTTTTGTGCTTAGGCTACAGATCTTTCAAGATGAGTTGTTTTCTTTTGCTGCAAGAGAGATATTTGCTTAAGTACTGCAGTAAAACGTATGGCAGCAGGAAAAGAAGTGCATCAGTTTCTGAGCTATACTCAGCCTTTTGAATTTATGGCACTGTGGTTCACAGAACTAGGGAGGGGAAACATGGACAACTTAATTTGAAATAATGTAAGAAGAAAATTATATGTGCATAGGAACTATAAGGCTCATTTGCCATGTGGTAGCAGAGCTTCATAAGAAAATTCATATCTCTATCTCTATCTATCTCATGTATTATAAAAAAACCAGGCTGTTCTGTAGCAGTTTCTTGGCTTATCACTGCTCTTACTAGAGGGCTTTTTTCTGTTTGGTTGTCTTTTCAAACAGGTTAGTCACAAGACTGTTCAAATCAGACTCAGAGCACAGGTGCAAGAACACACCTTTTTGCCACTACCAAAATACTCCTAAACAATAGAAGTACTATTGTTTCACTTCACATTCAAGATGCTACCTGAGAACATCTTCCCACTCTTGGCTGGACACACCCTGGCCCCACTGTGGCTGCGAGTCAGTGCGAGCTTTCCCCTGCACGGAAAGGATCCTTCCAGCAGCAGGAAGGGTCTGCGCAGTCCGGAGACCAGGACTGCAATAGCCTACTTGGAGAGAACAATTATGTGAAAGAGCTTCTGCATTGTAACCAACTAACTGATCTATTAATTTTTTGAGTTGAACAGTTCAAGCTCTTTAAATATGTATAAGGCTTTTTCTTCATTCTTTGACTCATTTTTATGGCCCTTCTGCATTATTTCCAGTTTTTCAGTATATCTTTTTTTAAAAAGAAGAGCATCAAAAGTCTCTGCAGAACTCCAAGCTTGACATCTCAATGTTATATAGAGAAGTAAAAAACTTTCTGCTACTTCCATCTCCTGTAGCTATTAATACAGGAAAGGACTACATTGGCTTTTCTAGCTATAACATTGCAAAGGAATCTTTTATTTTGTGAGTTACCCCTTCCTATTCTGAATTCCTTTTTATTATACCTGTAGCTTTACACTTAGTTATATCAAAATGCTTTTTATTTCAATTAGTCCAGCTTGAAAAAACAAATCACATTGCTCTGTCTTCATGTCAGCAGAAATACACCCAGAACACTGTAAATGTTTGTGCCAGATCATCCTGTTTGGCACATCCTAAATACTGGCATGCCCCAAGCACTTTCCTGTTACTAGAGACATTACTTCCAATGGCCCTATTGATCAGAATATATTAAACAAAATTTGGAAAGATGCGCTTTTTTTTCCCCCCCCTGCATGTTAGCATACAAATAAAAATTGCAAAAAGCCTGAGTGCTTCTGAGCATTTTTAATTCTGTCAACCCTTATTAGGTAATAAGTCAAACGCAATATGCCTTATATGAGTGTTGTGAATACTTTTTTTTTTGTTGGAAACTGAGACTACCCAGAATATAGCATGAAACATAGTTACGAGCTGAAAGTTTTTGACGGAACTCCAAATTTAAGTGCAAGTTTACACTTAATGAACAATCTAGTATATAAGATTTTATTCACTAAGTCTGGCATGCTGTCTAAGCTAGTAGCAAATGTATTCAATGATGTCATGCAAGCTCTCTATACCCCTTGAGAAAGCATATATTTCTCTCAAAAGCTCATGTTATTCCAGCATCAAAAGCCAATACCATTTAAATACAGGTACTCTCTGAGTTTTTCCTTCTATGACTTTATGAGGTTTATCTCTGGAAAACACTGCTCCTTGTGGAAAAATTTCAAATTCTTATTCTACCTGACTTATTTCTTATTTTCAGTTTTCATTAAAGTATTATGTTAGTCATATAATGAGCCATTTTTCTTGTTTAAATGAGTTGATTTTCCTTGGCTCTAGCTCTTTTTCATTTTTGATTGATTGTTTCACTGACTCTGTTTTCTGTCAAGTTCATTGGCCTTGCTTGTGTATAGGAGGGCAGGGAGGAAGGGGACGGGTTAGCATACAGCTTTCCCTGACCTTTGAAGCTCTCTCTACTACGGAATTTATTATATAGACACAGCAGCTGTTATCTTCCTACAGAAAAGCATTATATGTAAGTGATGAAATGTTGGATAAAAATGCCAATTTCCTAGAACACTCTCATTCTGCTTCCAAGGGGTAACATGCATAATTCTTTGTGATCTTTTTTTGATAGAGTCAGATGGTCTCTTTGATAAATTATCTGAAGATAATTTGTGTATAGCCACACATCCCCTACAGCTTTGCAATGAAAAAGCTGAAATGGCTCTGTCTCAGGAGACCATGGCCAATTATTCATTTTCCTTTATGCCTTTTGGTATTTTGAGGCCTTAATCAATAATATAGAACTGTATTAACTTTCTGGTTTTCTGTGGCTCTATAACACTGAGATTAAGCTAATGGTTTTAAATAAATCAAAAACTACTTGACCAAAACCCACAAGTTCTGTTTTTAACATTTGGTAAAGTTACTAAACAGTTTATTTTTGATTTCAGCAAAAACTTTGCTCTGCATCGAAGCAAAAAGCTCCATCAGCATATGGGAATTTTCTTCTGCCAGAAAAAAAACCAGCTGAAAACACCATGTTCTCAGCTAAATATTCCACATGACTATCGATCTGGTACAGAAGCCTGTAAATAAAGCTATTTCCACAGGAATATTAGTACTATCTTGGGTGCCCAATAACCAGCTACATGTAGATTTAATTGAAAAAAATCTCAATGTCACAGCTGATGCCTAGTGGGAGGTCAACACATTGAAGAGATTCAGAATGCTCTGGAAAAGCTCATTAAGACCCTACTACTTATCTCCCTGTGAATGATTAATGAACCATTGTCTGAATAAACCAAAACTTTGCTACCTGGAGCAAAGCTGACCAAAAATAGATTTTTGAACCAATGAATGTGAATGTGGATGGTGATCAAATTTTTCAAGGGTTAGATTTGATACAATATTTTATCTAAATGTTTTATCTAAATCTGCCCTACCCTGCACTGCTTTGCTACTGGGACTTGCCTTGTGATGCTCCTCATGAAGCAAGATCCTAATGGATACTCCTTTCACTTGCAGTCATGGTATAATTAAGCTTCGATGTTTCTTTTGGATTTATGTATATTTCTTTATATCTGAGTAGTTACATATTTAATAAGTATTCTCAAACTTGGAGTTACATTTATTCTCTCCTCTTCATGTAGGCCCTGCAGTCCTTCAGCAGCTGTTCTTTTTCTGCTTTCTGCAGTGAAAAAACAGTGATTTACTTCAGCAAAATGGACTCGGTATTCCTCTTGAAGTGACGCTGTGTCTATTCAACTCAGTCTTGGACTTAGAAATTAAGAGCATGATGTAGGCTCTCTGATGGTCTGGTCAGCCCTGCGCAATTCCTCAGCGAGCAAAACTCAGAGGAGACACGGCTCCCAGATCCTGCCCTCATCCTCCCCTCTGGAGCCAAGCACTGGCAGGAGGCACAAAAGCTTTCCTAAGTTGAGCTTGCTGAAGAGAGGCACGCACAAAAAGAACAAAGAAACTTTCTCCGTAAGCCACAGCTTAGCAAAAGGTGTGTTTCTGAAGGATAGTAAAAGATGAAATTTATGAGTTATGGAGTGAGTCCACCATGAAGTTGAGTGCCCTAAGAGCTCTGTTTAAACATCGAGACCCATCTCATGTTTCCCCCTTTTATCTTCCATAGTCATTTTTTTTC
Source organism: Gymnogyps californianus (assembly GCF_018139145.2). Lineage (NCBI taxonomy): Eukaryota > Metazoa > Chordata > Aves > Accipitriformes > Cathartidae > Gymnogyps > Gymnogyps californianus. Next base: position 35,029,106 of record NC_059500.1, on the reverse strand, counting down.
TGTGTGTAGGTCACTAGGGCTGTTTGAATAAATTTTCTACTCTGAAAACAACTTCAAGTGTACTTTCCTTTATAGCAAAAGTCTGCTGCTTCATACATTTTCTTCTCCTTGGGTTTGAACTCCTGAATGAGAAAACCCATATAAATCAAATGGAGGCCAAAGGAACAAAAAGGGAAAAAAAAACAACAAACAACAACAATCCCTACTTCCAGAATTTCAAGTTGGTTGAAGCTCAGAGACTAGAGACGCTGACTGAACTGTGATATAGCTGTTTTCCTCTGACATAAGGTTTGTATCATTTAATCCTTCCAAAGGTAGAAAATCACATTTACTCATTAGGGAAAGGTGAATCTGTTTTCAGCTCTACCAGGTTTTCCAGGTCAATTGGCTTTAAAAATGCACATGCATTTGATAACAAACAAATCACATACTAACAGAATCTCTCTGTTTGTATCTACTGCCATATAATACATGGGTTGGATCAAATCGATATTTATTATTCACCACAAACTCAGCTAAAAACACAGGAGTCTATGCCTTGTGTAGTCCTCTGAATAGCGAAGGGATCTTTTCAATCCTGTTAGAACAGTCATTCTTTTCTAGTTCACACAGTTCATTTTTTCTTCCCATCAAAGGTCACACTGAAACAGACAGACCAGAAATGCCTAGCATAGCCCATGTGTCAGCTGCATCCTGTAGCACAAGCTTGCCATACTAATTGACTAACCCTCTGCAAAACGATCCTCCTTGCACCTTTCCTTGTTTAATGTGAGAGTGGCGTTTTTCCAGTGAAAGCCGTGCAGCCTGAACGCTATGCTTTGGAAGACAGTCCTAATCTCTAGTCATTGCTTCTTGGCTGACTTTTCCTATGCATCATGAGCCACCACTGCTGTATTCCCTCCCAAACACTCTCAGGCAGCTTCCTAGGTAATGTAGTTCAAACAGTCATGCTTATGTGGCCTGCTAACACAATTACAGCTGCACATGAAAAGCAGGGAGGAAGCAACTCAGCTAGTGTAAACTAGCTTTCACAGATGCTTTTGCCAGCTGAGAATCTATCCCAGGACACTTAAAATCCTGCTGTGCCTTCCAATAAGCAGAAGGACCTTTTTTTTCAAACAAGTACTTAGTTATTCAACCACACCCACTAATAAAATCAAAATAAGTGACAGTTTTGAGGTAACGAGCATCTATGAAATGCATGACGGATAGGGGGAATCAATGGAACATAAACACACAAATATGTAATTGTATATCTACCTGCTGATTTGATATTGGTCATTTTGGGGGAAAAAACCAAAACCCAACAGTTTCATTTCTAATATTATTAGATTAGAAAAAAACCACGATAGTGCTCAGAGTTTTCAGATTTCAGAGGAACCCAGTGGATTCTCTCTATGCACATATGTACATTCATAAGGACAAAACGGATTCATATGATGAAACTACCATCTTTGGTTTTTTGATTTGCATGTAGCAAAGGAAGATGTTCTGTCTGCTGGTTTTATACATCCTCCTTACTATCTAACTTCCCGATTATAACCCTTTTGAGAACTAACAAACCAACCTGAAGACCACAAAGAGGAGGTAGCAAAAAATCTTATTTATATTACTATTTTCAGATAATTGTTAGGTAAGCTACAGTGAAAATAAATTCTGACACAAGGCAAGGAATGCACAGTAATATATCAGTTTTTTAAACAAGAAAATACTAAATACTCATCTTCTACTGAAAAATCCATCTCACAGAAACTTAAAGCAAGTGCTATTTGCAGCACACTGAAAAAGTTAGCATTTTTAAAGAGATAAAAAAAGTTAAAAGAAATCAAGATCATGTCAAGCTACATGGGTTTTTTACCAACTATACATAAAGCAAAGCTAGGTCACGGAATGTACAGGAATATGCTAAATGGAAGTGTCAGTCTGAAGGACTTAATTTCTGCTCTATTTTTATCTCATGCTCTTAACTTAATTGGTGTGCTTTGCTTATCTTTTATTAGATAGTTGGTTGCTGTGGTGGAATTTTCTCTTCCTGTCATTCCTTTGTTATAAAAAATATCTAGCATATTTCTTTAGAATGGATAGTATTTGAAAGGCAGAATAGCTGAGCAATGACAGCTTTTTCTACTGTGCACAAGGGTGTAGCTGAAGCCTAGAAGCTTTAAATTCTTTATAGTGGGAATGTTGTTGAGCACCCCCTTGCAGTAAAGAAATAATGATAGCTGGTTCTATGTTTCTGCTACAATTTCAACATCTTTCTTCTACCAAACTGTATTTTCATTCTTTTTGTTATGTCTTCATCATCATTATTAATGTTATGTCTCAGAAAATCAAATAGTATTTTTAATGAGGAGAAAAGTAAGTACAAGTGATTTACATAGCTGCACAAGAAGCAAATGCTTCCATTTTCTGTGGGAGGCAGTGAAAGTCTGATCTCATAGAAACAAAAAGCCTGCAGAAACATACGTATAGTAGGGTTAGGATGGGACATTGATGAAACAGGTTTTGTACATTGCATCACGCCTGAAGGAACAGCACTGACACTAATGGCATTTAATAGTGGCATTAGAGTAACAGGTGATATAACTTTCATCCAAGCTATCTGAATTAATTTGCCAGAGGGTTTTCATAAAAATTTCAGTATCTTCCAGCGTGGTTGCAGTAATGGCCAGGGCACTTGTGCTTGTACAGTGAGGAAGGAGGGAGTGGAAATCTTCAGGTGGTTTGTTTTGTGAGAATGTACTACTGATACTGTATATTAATATTGACAAAGAAGAGTAATACTTGGCACTGAATTCTGTTCACTAAAACAGTGCTTCAAAAAAAAAAGTGAATGCATTTATTTCCATTTCACAAATCCGAGAAATGAGACACAAACAAAGCAAGTGATTTGACCAAAATGTCCAAACAAGCCCATGGGACATCTGAAAGACAGCAAAGACACATTTAAGGACTCAGTGTTTTTCCATATGGCTTTTGGGAGACAGCCTGATAAAAAGCATGCCTTCAGGTATTAGATCCCTAGGAGATCTTTAGTGCCAATTTTTACAATAATAATATCCACTCTTTTGAAGCTTTTCCTCACCTCTCATATTTAACTTGTTTCTGCAAACCTGAGAAGCACTGAAGCCGTCTATCTGATTTGGTAACAACAGCCTAGATGGAAAGAGAAAGGGATCACTAAAACTCAGTCTGAGAGCAGACATGTCCCCTGAGTGAAGGTACCTCTGCTTGGGCTGATGCAAGGACCATGCAAAAGCTGGTGGTTTGCCTGCTGAAAGCAGATCAGCAGCTGGTTAAACTTTTCATTGTTTTATGGTTTGGGGCTGGGGGGGTTTCTCTTTTGCAGAGCTGTTGGCTCAGAATGGATAGTATTCTTTCTGAAAGTTGTCTGGTCATTGATTAACCCTTTCTTTGCCTCAAATGAAAGGATAAAAAGACATGATGCAAGCTTTGAAAGAAAATAACTTTAGCTGCTGTCTCGCAACCTGTAAGGGAAGCAATTACAAGACATACAAGGGACAGTTGATTTGTGAGACGGAGTGACAGATGGCTTTGTTTATTTCTACACACGCAGAGATACCTCTTCTCCGTAAGCTGAAGTTACTGAACTGGAAGCCAGGGCCCGAAAGAAGCACCTGCTGCCCTTCCAGTGGGAGTTCAGGCTGGCGAGCCAAGGGCAGGCAGGTGCCACCACTCCTTTACTCTTTTCAGTTCCGGCCCTACCACCGAGTTTGCTGAGGTCCCACCTCATCTCTTCCCCTTGAAATCACCTTTCAGAAAACTTGCGTGTGCACACTTTCCCTGGCAGACAAAGTTAAAAAGAATAGCTACATCGACCTGCACAGAAAACACATTCTTTTTGATTTTAAAACCCTTCCTGGCTAATGTGGTTTCAATTCCAAACCTACTGCTGGTAATGATGTTCCCAGCAGCATAGGATCACTTTCAGCATCTGGAAGTGAAATCCACCTTGGAGGTCTAAGGGAAGCCTGCAAGCTCTGATGCCCGGGCTTCAAGATTTACAGATTATGATTGCCATCACCTCAGTGGTCAAGGGCCAGTTCATTATAATAGAGACCACTAGATTTGTAACTTTCAGTCCTCAGGGAGTAAATCATGGCTTTCCACACTTGGCAGGATGCTTTGGATTTTTTCCATTTTCTTCTGTCGATCCTAAAATACCAATTTTAACACAATCTCTAAAGAGATAAGTGGATGCATTGCCTCCTTAAATATACCCAGGTGTTAGTCTCCACAAAGCGTTTCTCTTCAATTGGTGCTAAAAAACAAATTGACCTAGAAGGACATATGAGAATCCCTAAAGAAATTTATGCTAAATTACTGCAGGGAATTGAATTTGTAGCTCAGCTCAAACAGTAACCATCTCTATTTAAAGTGACGTAAAGAGACATCCGCTTCCCTTGTGATATATGCTTTTCTGGATGACCTTTGGCAGGCTTCGCTGGATCGTGTGACAGTGTTGCAAAAGACAGAGCAGTCCTAAACAAAGGGATTTTTTTAAAAATTATTTTTTCCTGCAAATTAGCAGAGTTGCAACTACTGATACATTTATGAAATATTCCTTGAGAATTGTACAACATCAGTGCCATGATAAGAAAATCATTTGCAAGTAGGAATCTATCAGAATTTCAATTATTTAGTCATGAAGGAAGAAAGGAAATGCACCAAATATTTCCTGGTCAACCTGTGAGGTGTTTTTGATAATCACTTCATTTTGCAGAAAAGCAATTTCACAAGCTGTCTGCATTAGTGTTTGTAGAGCTTTCAGACTATAGTGAAACATCAGCCTGCAGTTTTGCTGAACATTTGTTGGAATTTATTGATCATATGTAATGGTTTGAAACCCAGAAGTAGCTAACCATCTAAATGACAGGTACTGATTGAATCCTGAAGAGCTATTTTGACCTTGCAATGATTTTTACTTTAATAAGTGTTAAATATCTTTCTAACTAATGTTATCTTTTCTAACTAATGCTATCTAGTTATTTAAAAAGCCTGAATGCCTGAGTCAAAAATAGAGTGAAGCAAACACATACTTAGCTTAGAGTTTAATTTTGACTGAATTTAGTAACTTTTGTTCTGGAACAGATGAGACTATTTGAAATGACACTTCACAAAATCCCATGTCAAACTCTTACCCTTTATAACTCCTTGTATAAACAGGTACAAATTTGGCTTGTAATTCTGATACAGAAAGACACCTTCACTGGTTTTACGGATGTTTGCAAATGGTATTATGACAGCTGGTACTGATATTCACTTGGATTAATTAGAGGTTCACATGGAGAATACAGGAATTTGTAGTTCCTTTGCAGGACTAGCACAGGCTCAATATTGTACAGAAATTCCACAGGGCTGAGAAGACCTGAGCAAACCTCCTCCCTCCCCTTTTTACCCTTGCAAGCAACAGAGCAGAATTTCTGCATAGCATTTGAAAGCACTGGGAATAATTCAATTTTTATACTAATAACCATCCCCAGTTGTGGCTTGGCAGCTGAGGAGATACAGTACAGTGCCTCAGCCATGGAGCAGGTATGCTGCAGTCATAGCCAGCACACTGGTATTTGTTCCTCTCTGTCCCTAAATGGCTTCTATATGAGAAAATTTTCATCTGCAAAATGGTATATTGATAGCTTTCACTTGATCACAGGAAGTTACAAAGTAGATTACAAAGCTATTTAAAATCCTCCCTACCCTCTTTGATATGTCTCTCTCTCAGAAGTCATTGGCATCTCAAATGATATCAATGAAAGTCAAGTCACTCTCTTTTCCTGCCAAGGGGAACAATGGATTCTCATTGTGGTGGTTTTAACTCATTTGGATGCTTTTTTTTTGAGAGAAGACTTAGAGAAACACATTACAAAGCTTACTAATAAAATTTAATAGCCTAGGAGAGAAGTTAAGATTAGAAGGTCTAATGGTCATTTCTAGATTGAAAAAAATCTGTGAATCTAAATAGCACTTAATTGTAAAACCTTTGTAGGTACAATTGACCATTCCATGTCTCAAACTTTTAAAAGAAGTAAACTCTCATATTACTATCATTTGTGCTTCCTATTCCTGTCATTGCCAGGAACCAGAAGAAAAGCTTAAAGAAAGAGAATGCTGTGGTGGAATATCAGGCAATATTTTCTGCATTGCGCAGCTTGGCTGTAAAACACAATTCCAAGAAAATCTGTAAAGTGACCTATTTAAGAATTTGATTGAAGCACAAAAGCTAAACATGGATTTTAATTTAAAATGACAATTGAGACACATGAGTGAAATAATGGGTCTGTTTCACTTCTAATTCCTGTAGCCAACATTATATTCTGGTCTTCAGAATATACGTACATTACGCTGAGAGCTGTGGGTCACCTACTACATTGCTTGCACTGGGCGCACAGCTTCCTGTGAAGCTCCCTTTCAGAAAAGGATGCAGACCAGATGGTAGTGAGGAGACCAAGAAAAGCAGTTTCCTTTTTATTAACTCAAGGAAATTAACAAATAAGTGAACCAGGACTCCAGTGACCTCTCCTTGCTAATTAACCCCAAATCTTCCCCAGCCCCACAGTTGGGTAAAGGGATATCAAAGAGCAGGCAGTCATCTGTGTAAAAATGAACTCGGGAGAGCAACGGAGATTTGTGCCTCTGTTTTGTGAGGGGCAAAGACCATCCCTTGGCTTGCACAAGAAAATTCATAGGTAGAATGTCTCAAATATCCTATTTCTCCTTATAAAGATCTGTCATTTGGAAGTCTAATTCTGCTGTGATCTGCAAAATTACAAGATCTTTGAGCCAGTGTTCACATATTCCACTTTTTCAATAGCGTGAAGCACAGCATCAGCACTCACTGAATAAGAGTAATAACTGCACTGAATCAGTTTAGGTTTTCTCCAGACATATGGTAGATCAAAGTACTTTATTGCATTTTTTTTTTTAACTGCTAAGCAATCTTTGTTGATTTAGTGTACATGGAAAAATGCTTTCCAGTAATTTATTGAATTACCTTATTCTGCTTTATAACAATACTGTCTGAATGAGTACAGTGGGAACAACAATGCTGTGTTTGCAAGACAGGATAAAATTTTTAAGATGCATGCCCTGAAAGCATACTGTTATTATGCTTGAAAAACTGAAGAGACCACACATTAAATTTAGACTACTTACAGATGGACACTAGTTTATTTTCTGAGCATGTTATGGACTTATTTAGCATGCTGTAACTTGAAGGACACAGGCCTAATTCTGAATTTAAAATGAATTGCGGTCTCCACATTCCTCTGAATACCCTTTATACTAGAATCCTCATGTAAAGATTCTTATTTACATAGCCAATATCATAGGAATATGTATATGTACCGCTCACAGAGGAAAAAAATTAAGTGAATTTAATACTAGCAAAAATCAATGAGCTTTTTTGGGGTAGGGGGTTGGTTTTGCTTTTTATAAGAATTTGGATGTCTGACTCGATGTTTGTAAATCAGTGTTAAGTGATCAGGTTGCTGCTGTGGGAGGAAAAAGTCAAAAGGAAACCATAGCTTCAGAGAGATTTTCTGATGGGTTCTGTAAGCAGACTTTAGTTCTTGATAAATGTACAACATGATACATTTAAAATTTCAAATTCGTTCTGTTACACATTGCCATGAAACAAAAGGATAGTCCCTTTGAGACAGGAAAGACTAATGGCTGATGAAATTGCAGATGGGATAAAAACAGTAACTTCCCTTTTGAAATTGTTGCATTGCTTTTAACCTGGCTTTTTCTGTGGTATATCTATACATTAGTATTCCTGCTAAATGAAGGGGGCTATGTCTGTGATACTTTGTGGTCCCCTCAGTTCCAGATGACTTTGAGAAATACTGGGGCACTTTTCACTTGCTAAAAAACATGCGTATGGAAATACCCAGTAAACAAATCAGAGTTAATATAGATTTCATGTATGGCAGCCAAGAAATACAGGAGGATCAAACGTGTACAGGAAAATTCTGAGTGGGAAGGAGGGAGACAGGGCATGAAATACTTCAGTTTTCATATGCTGCTACAAAAGGTAAACAAGCAAGCAAACTTGCTCTTGTATCTATAGAGATGTGTTACAGCTGGAGCACTTATCATCAGAATGTTTGTATGCTGAATAGTTTTGCCTCTGTGCATGTGAAGCATCATTATGCAATGGAGGTATTGAGGATATGGGATATTAATTCAGTCATCCAGGGAGAAAAAAAGACATTAGAAATTCTATTAACTGACTAACGACTTTAATTTTTATTTTGAAGAAGAATAATGGGGACTTACAAACATTATGAAGAGAATGCTGTACTGAGCCCTGATCCTGCACAGACAAAAAACACCCAACATATTTAATAGGGGCAGGAAGGAAGCAGCAATAGCCAGCTTTTTGCATAATGGTACAGTATTTATAGTACTTCCCTAGGATATGGGACATGTACAGTCTGGAGTCTTTGGACTGTAGTTTGAACTCAGCCCTCTAACTTCACAGGAAATGCTTTAGTCATTGGGCATGTCATGCCAGAACTACCCTTCATCCTGTTGTAAGTTTGAGCCACTGTGCAAAAGGAGTGCAAAAGGAATGCAAAATTCATATTCCCCAAAAAAGAACTGGCATGAGCATCCTAGCCCACTGCCAGTGAACACAGAGAGCCCCAAATTCTGGTCTCTGCTCCTAATGAAGCTCCTGTTACATCCAATAACTCTGGAAGAAAGATAATTTGGGACTCCCTGACCCACCTTTCTCACCAAGGAAGACTTCTTGTCATTGAGAGCAGAGTCAAATTGTCCCTTGCTTACTTTCTCCCCTACTCCGATCACACTTTCTGCTTTTGTATTTCCCAATGGTCCTGAAGGATTAAGACATATTGCTACGAAATAAGAGCTGTCTGTTCAAGTACTCTCAGACTGGCAAGGATCCCAGTAGTCTTCCTGACTTCTTGACAAGATGGTTTGACCAGGTCAGATACAGTCCATCTAGCCTGTATTTGCTTTTCAAGAAGATGCCTAAGGAACAGTGCAAGAACAGGGTGAACGTACCACAGTATTTCACACCGGCATAGCTGTAGTACCATAAAGGTTGAGGTGGTCAGGGGAAGGCATTGGCTCTGCTTTGAGCTAAATTTATTACATATGTTAGGTAAGACTTGAGCTGCCTGAGCGTCTGAGGATCTCAGGCACCTCCCTGGTCACAGTGAAACATGTAACACAGACCACATGCTGAACAGCCACAGAAATTTCCTCTCCAAAATGGAGCTACTATTTTACTTTAAAATGCTCACAAGGACAGGCAATCTTGCACAGCAGGTGGTTGAAATGTCCTTTTGAACCTAGGAAATACAAAGACATTACACTGACTTAGATACTCCATCTGCCTGTCTTAAAGAAACACTGCAGATGCCCCTTGGAAAGAGGCATATATGCTCATGTAATACATTCAGATTTTAGAGGAGTGGGATTTCAGCTCCTTTTATGTCCCCAGCATTTCCTGGTGAATAACTGCAACAGCTGCATGCTGTGTGGAGTTCACTCTGAGCGGCTCTGGGCACTTTTTGCCAGCTATGTTACACCCAGGGCTGAGATGCTGAGTTCATCTCGGTACCGAAGAGCGTTGACCCTGGGCAGACATCCCTACCCAGTTTTTAAATAGCCAGATTGGCAAGCAACATTTCTGAGATCTCTACTTACCAGGCAGCCTACAACTACTTTCCAGTAGTGGTCGCTTCCACCAACTACACCACATATTTGGGACACTCCACAGACCTGAGAATAAGAATCAGTTCGTCAATTTGGCAGCATATATCTCTCAGAGAAGTTCAGTTTACGGGGGGTGGGGTGCGTAATATGCCTTTATTATTTTTCTAAGTTACCCATTAGATAAAGAAACCCCTCCAAAACTTACACCCCTCCACACACATCCCACCATCCACCCCCATCCCCCGGCTGAACAAGGCACCAGGCGGGGACAGGAGAGGAGTCATCAGTGAACTTTAAGCATACTACTTTGGTCTTCTCAGAAGTTGTCAACTGCAGGTTCATTTTTCACCTGTGGTGATTTTTATCCTACTGCAATTTTCTCTAATATATGGCAATACAACACCACTGACCATCTTCTATACGTCATATCATTAATTTATCTTATTCTTTGTAAAAGCAAAGATTAAAACATATTCGTTTGGTGTTCCCACTCAGAATCATTAGAATTAATTTTAAACACAGTATTAATTAATGTACCATTACACATGACCCCATATTTTTCTAGGTTTTAGTGATGTACATTACAGAAAAACTGTAATTGTTGAATTGCAGAATTTGTAATTGATTTAACTAAGTATATGCCAGATCACAGCTGTTCCTTCCTTCTTCAGTTATATCAGTTAGGTAAAAAGCTGGAAAGTCCTGCCCTGTCTTTAAAACACAAGAGTTTGGGAAAGTGACCCAACTCAGGGCATATATTCCACTAATCAGACATCTCCCTGTACTGACATGTAACTAACTAATCATCGCTATGAAATAAACTTCACAACTGTGATTTTTTGAGCACTTTTGAATGTGTACTACATCCATAGTACACATGAATCTTTGAATATACTTGAAGAATTAGGATTTTGATCAAGTGAACACCATGGGAACTAAGGCACTTACCATCCTTTTGGAGATGTATCTTTTTTGTTTGGACTGCATCAAGCCCAGGCTCTAAACTCTGGGATGCAGCACCACTGGGATTTCAAACATCAGATAGAGCTCTTAGCAGCTCATTAGCTGGGGGATGGCACTAGCACTTAGACTGGGGCCTGCTGGTACAAAATACGATTTAACAGTTTAGTAACACCTAGATGACGGTTTTAAGGATGTCAGTGGCATTTGAAAAATGGCATAGAGCGAAAAACAGGAATGTTTGGCACTTACTGACTGTAGCTCAGATGCTCTGCTGTGTTGAGATGCAGCCTAATGTAGCGGAGAAGGGGCATAACAGAAAAGTGTATTAAAGCTCATTGCTTTCAGGACATAGATACTGTTTCCTCATCATCAGAACAGATTAGAGTGGTTTCTGGGTTGCTGCCATGCAGCTAGCCAGAGAGGGAGAGCTATGGTGCATAGCCCTCACCTCCATCCCCACAAATGTAAACCATGGCCTCAGATGAGCTATGCCAATTCTGTATTCACCAAGACCACCTTTAGGTGATGGACAGCCATTTTCAGATGTTAACTTATTTCTTGCCACAGAGTGCTGCAAAGATGAAAGCAACTAAGAAACTGGCTCCAAGTGTTCAAACATGAATTAGGAACAGTTGTCCTTGCCAGGGTCAAGGAAAAGACTGGGTTGGGGGACACCCAGTGCTTGATGTACCAAGGCTGCAGATGCTGCTGCTACAAGAATACCATGGTACATTAAGTAGCGTGCAAAGAAGCAAGCGGCTTGAAAGAGTTTGCAGAGTGCATTGAGGGGAAATGGACCAGCACCCTGGATGCCACTTACCTCCCTGGAGCTCTGGTGCTTGCACCAGGGTATTAGTTATCTGACTGAACAACAGAAACATGAAAATGGTGGTCTCCCTAGCAAAGAAATGTACATGTACTTTTGTATGAAAGCTTGTCTCTAAGTTCAGGACCAAAGCACATCACCATTAATCTTGAATTCCGCATTCTAAAGAATTTGACACGCAATGCTTGCTTTTAATAAGCAGCAGCCTTGTAAGTGAGGACTAATGATCAAGTCTCAGAACTCTGCAATAACCTGGAATAGTAAGAGATCTACTGCAAAGTTTTAGTGACAGAATTAAGTTTTAGCATGTTTCTTCCTCTGGAGTTTAACATGAACTTCTTCCTTCATTGCTAAGAAATAAATATAGACACAATGAAACATCATTAAAGTCACTGGAAAGCTCAGTCCTCTACTCAAACAAGTAAATAGCATTACTTTTAGTCTTATTTATTGAAGATCTTTGTTAGTGCTTCTAGGACTCTTTTTTTTCTTTTCCAAGGGGCTTTTTTTGGCATTAGATTATTTTCCTTCAGCTTCCTGTCAGTAGTGGAAGCTGACTTTCCTCTGACTTTTGTTAATGGTACTGTGGGGTAATGATAACTAAGGGCAATTGAAGAACCTGGTGTATTGTTAACTTGTTTCTCATTATTTAAGCATCACAGCAGGCCTCTTGTGCACTGGTAATAAGAATTGCATTGTTTTCCATCCGCTTTTCCTTGCCTTATGTGACCCTGCTCAGCAGATGTGAGAACTGAAGCAACTGACCAGAAAGCTAGTGTGTGTTACAGAGCAGATCATGTATGCTTGTCCTAATGTGCCTTGTATTCACATGCAGACATAGTTTTTAAGATCAGAATTTTGGAGTTTTCTACAGCAAGAAATTTCCCTTCTGAGTAGATGTGAGCTTACTCATATTAGCTACTCATATGCTTCCACGTAGAGTCCTTCCAGGGTACTGGACTCTTTTCCTTTTTAGGGATCTATTCTCTGTTTGGTCCCATGATATATTTGATCAGAATGCAAATATTTGCAAGTCAGGTATTTGAACAGAAGTTCTTTGTTAGAGTTATCTAAGGAGAAGGGTCTAAAAACACACCCTTAATGGTCTCAACTCCTGCCTATTGCCTGAGGAATTAGAGCACTACTTTTGCAAGTGATTCCATTACCAAATCTCGTACCAAAGTACCAAAGACAGCACATCATGGTCAGCATTGGGAGAATGGAATAAGGTGAGGAAACAACCACCAAAAAGCCTTTATAGGTCAATTTCAGCAACATTTGCTAGAGCGGCCATGGACTGGGGATGGTCCTTAAACTGATCTTCCACAGAGAAAGTGTTCATTTCAGAATTAGTGCGAGGCCTGACAGCCTTTTATGATCTGGAATACACATGTATCTTGACCATCTTTTTTATGGACCAGATGCCTACAGTTACAGTGAGTCCTGCCCCCCCCCCCCCCCCCCCCCCCCCCCCCAAATTAAATTTAAAGTAGCAGTCACAACTAGAACAGGTCTTCTCTGTAACTGAATTCATCCAATCAGAACTCCATTAAGACAGGAATGTAACTGAATAGCTTCTTGAAAACACTTTAGAAAAATGAAGTAAAGGGCATAAGGGACAGAGTATCATAATTCAGAGGCAATAAACTGTGAGGATCCTTTCTTTAACTGTAATTTTAAACAAAGCATTTCTCTCTGGCTTTCCACAATCTCACAACGCATAGGGAAACCATTACCAGAAGTTCAATTATTTTAATAACAGAGTTAATGCGAGGATAGTGAACACTCTTACAAGCCTCTTAATTTTCTACTTGAAGGTGCATGATGAGAAAAGACTGCAGCCTATTCATAAGACTATCCCATTTACCTTCTCATTCCTGAAGCACATTCCAATGTAACTCCTCTACATAAACTTCTCCCCTTTTTTCTTGTTCAAGTATTTACTAGAAGGAGTTATTCCAGAGTAATACAAGCAATCATATTTTGCTGAAGAGCTGAGAGATGCTTGAGGAACAGCCCCTCTCTTCCTTGACTCACCGAAGGCAACAGGGTTCTTTAGAAACTCTGGTATCACAGATATAGATCATTACAGTGTTAATGCAGGGAAATCTGGCAGAAAAACACCACAGCATGGTATGAAATGTGCTTCCCCAGATCAAAATAATGGTTTTGCCCTGGCCTGGGAGATAAATAGACAAGACGAGGAAAATGCATCAATTCCCTAAGGGAATCGCGGACTCTTTCATTAGCACTGTCTGACACAGAACATACTACAGATCACATTGTGAGGGAGAAGATTTTCAGTGCTGTACATCCATCCCTTTCGCCCTACCAAATAGTGACTACATCTAGCTTAGGGCAACTTGTGTCCCATTAATACAATCTGAGGTCCACATCTGTGCAAAGGCATCCATAACTCATCCTCTCACTGCCTTCCTTTTGACTCTGGACATCACCAGTCTCTGAATAAAGCCACCAAGCTCTCTGGCAACAGCCCCGACACATGACCTACCACCATCAAACTGCTTAGCTGACAGCGATGCCTCAAAGTATCCCTTTCAGGTAAATGCTGTGCATCAGCAACTGCTTGGTTCCCTCCTCCTCTCCAGCTGGTTTGTCACAGCAGTATTCAGCCCGTCACACCGTAAGGCAAAATTAAAAACTGAAGTGCAGACAGTCCACTGTGGGTGCTTTTGCCAGGTCATTGAAACGAACATCAGCAGAACTCCCTGCTGGCAAGGACTAACTACCTCAGGTTGCCTTAACAAGATTGGGTCAAGGAACATAGCTTGTAGTTAACTTGCAGCAACTAGTAAGTGAACCAGCTCAATGTAACGTCACCGCAATCACCTGGTCTAAGTCTGGAGGGTGAGAAAATTGCTGAGGACTAAATTTGACCACATAGCAAACTGTCAAAGTCAGTGAACAAAATTGCATGTCTGTAACAACTTTATCATGCAGCTTTGGCTACTTGAGCTGTACCTCACCTCCTATCCTATCTTAATCTATCCTATGATCTATTTTAATTAGGAGCTCCAACCAGATACTGTTTAAAAAATAACCAGCAAAGAGCCTTATACTAGCTCTCAGGAGTTTGGCCCTCAGAAGTCATCATGGAAGATTCCTACTTTAACATATTGCAGGTGCTGCTGCAATATCTCCTTCTTCCAGCCACAGATCTGTGTCCAAACAAGCTGACAAGGTACACTGAGAGCCATCCAATTACTTGCTAGATCCATCCCTTTTGACCGCTGCCACGTTCAGGTGAATTAAGATGCTAATCTCCACTGCCTCTTCTTGTTGCTCTCCACAGCCTATTTTTCTTCTTGGCTAGTCTGGAAAAAACACTCTCCAGGCAGAAAGCTTTAACAAAGTATTTAGCCAGAGGTTGTCTTTGTCCTGCCCCCTGTATATCTGCAGAGGCTGGTCTGTTTCTTGCAACTGTTTTTTTCCCTTGTGCCCTGGCCGTATGGCAGGAGATGCCTGCAGCATATAAACAGTGTCAGGCACTCAGCAAAAAGAAGGCATTCTCATTTTAAGGATGTCAAACATGTTCCCAATGACAGTCCTCAGAGTGAGGTGTGCTGTACAGCAGCATCCTCCTGCAGGTGCAAACAGCAGTGAGGTTGCATAAACCAAGGTAGGGAAACTACGCGCAGTGAGAAAGCAAGCACAAGCCGGGTGGCCTGGGTGATCAGCCCAAGTAAACCCTGGCAGGCATTTGAGATGACCCATTTGCAGAAAGACAAAATACAAGTACTCTATGAGACAGCCAGTTGTGCATAAATTGAAAGATACTGTATAATAATAGAAGAGCATTCAAACATACTTAGTTCCTACATACTCTGCATGCGTTATAAATATCTGATAGATGAAAGCTATTCAATAACTGCAAGTAATAATCACAGCTGCCTTCCCCACCGAGTGGTATTGTCTACGTGAGAAAATATTTGCATTGCTTTGGCCTATTTTTAAAAATACTTGATTTGCTCTTCTTTTTCTTTCATTTTTTGTTTTCCATAGGAAAATGTCTTTCTACTTATCTCTTTCCCTTTGATAGTCAATTTTGCTTGAGTTTATTTGATAAGTTTATCAATACAAGTGCACACAGCTGTAGTTGAAGAGCATCTGAAAGGCATGTCTGTGTCAATGCATGGAAAGGAGAATAAAACACATTCTGAAAAGGCAAAATCATTGGAGCTGCCAAGATTTGACTATACAAGCTTTAATTTTCAACTCATAGTAGCAGACTAAACTGTCAGGATCAGGACACTTCTCAAGTTTGTTTTTAAGGCGGGGGGGGAGGGGGAGGAATCACGCAATGCAGATTGGAGCTAAATGACAAGTTTCAGAGTAAAATGCACATCTATCACCAAACTTTTAAAATAATGGAATGTAAGTGCCTTTCAAATCATATAGAATAACAGAAGGTCTTTTAAGGGTGAGTTCATAGTTAAAGCTGGAGAAGATTTCTATTGTCACCTCCAATGCAAATCTCTTACTACTATTGGGGGTAGTTAAGTGTGAGCCACTCTCTGTTCTGTATGTACCAAGGATAAATTAGGAGGCACTCACTGAACTGCAGAGCCCTTAGATTTCCAAAGCCTGTTTCCTCAGCTGTAAAACTGAATTACAGTACCTACCTGCCTACATAAAGCCTGTTTGCTCTTCTGTGGACCCTTCCAGACAAGGTGTGATGACTGTGCATGGCATTGCATGCAACAATGAACTGCTACATCTTGCCATAAAAAGTCCTCAGCTGGCACACAATGTGGGCTGGATATTACAACATTCTACCAACTCAAGTAGTCATTTTTGATGTGAGAGCATTCCCTCTCCAGTCAAATTCAGGCACCTGTCTGTTTATTCAACTGCTTTCATGGGGATTGCATACTGCAGCTGGAAAACTCTTTGCTGAAGTTTTCCACTGTTCCAGAGGGCTTCTTTCTGCCTAAAATGGGTGTTGCGGTTAGAAGTGAGAATATCTCTGAAACAACAAATAATTTTAAACACACTCATCAGACTGTGCTTCTCACTATAGAAACAGGTGCCTTTCTGATCTGTAATTTCCTTTTCCAGCAGGATTGTCAGTGGAATGATATACTTATTAGTCCATTGCATGAGCTTGCTTATCTGAAAGCAACTTAAAAACATTCCAGCAACTGAGTAAATCTAAAAGTGAACCTTTTAATGTTTTGCACATAGGATATGGCACTATATCAAGCACTTACTAAATAGACAAGTACAAGGAGCCCCAAAAATATGGTTATTACTCATTATTCAGACCAAAAGTTATGGAAATGATCCATTTATTGTTGGTCCTCATACTCTGCTGGCAGCAGCGATAAGTTGTAATGAATATGACTTAAAAATAAAGTGGTGGTTAGAGAAACATTGCTCATTTATTTGTTAAACTGATAATCTAACACCTGATTTATAGAATTTCTAGAGTATTTCCTTCTCCCCATAAAAGAATGTCAGGTTAAAAGTAAGTTTTTTATTATTCCCCAAATACAAATTTGATCACCGTTGCGATCCTAACCCAAACCTTTCCCTTTTCATTGCCCCTGAGGAAAGGCCAAGTAAGTAGAATTGTGTAAAGTGCATTTCAAGAATTTGAAGTGAATGAAGTCATGCCTAAAGTGTGGTATAGAAAGCACTGAAGCACCACTCTGCTATCAGTGCTACAGATCATAAGCCTTTGCTTTTGCTGGTGTGCATAAAGGAAGCCAGTTATCCAAGAATGCATATAATTGTGGGCTGATCTCCACCTATATCTTTCCTTGACGCCGTCCCAAAAGATTTCCATCCTTGACCAGAGAGGATGGAACATCTGAACAAGCACAGCTGAAGAAGTTTTTAAAAACTCAGTAATATATAAATAGATAGAGAAGTAGCTGTAAAATAGAGATTTTGAAACAATTGCTCAAGTATTAACTACTTTGTTCTACAGCTTCAGTTGCTGAAGTAAATCCCACCTCATTTGTCTTACAACAGTGTTTGTAGGTACTACTTTCTGCTATGACTAATAGCTATAATGAAAAGTAGCGTGCATACTATAACTAGTACAGATCAGCTTCAATTTTTTTACCTTAACCTTATTGCTTAATTTGATAATATGAGTTTGGTTTATTTTAGGGTGCTTCCCCACACCCCCTAACCCCAGTCTTCCATGGAGCATCAGGGTTTCTTGCAATTATTTAACAATGTTTTAGACTATAACATTTCCCAGTCAGTTGTTGTCCTAAAATTGTATATTCAAAAAGAAATTATACAAAAATAATGTACCAAATGATCATATGATCAATATTATGATATGTCATTGTACCATAGGCTTAAATGCCTAGGTTTCTGGGTTTGAAATTTTGTTAATACTGATTAAGATTCCTGTGTGACATAAGTAACTAGATTGTAGTTAGAGAGACCCCTATTTTAATGTAAGACATCTGGAAAGGTTTCCTGATATTGTCAAGATTTAACTCCCTTGTCCCTTTCTATAGATGCTAGTCAGACATGTCCTTACCTTTCTTTTCATTATTGCCTATATAATAATTCCAATTCTGCCTTACAGTATCAGATAAAATCCCACTGTCTTCTCTTTACCATGGGATTCTCAAAATTGCATAGCTTTGGCATTGGACTCACATAATTTCAATCAGTTCAACTGATTATGAAAGCGCAGTCCAAATAGGTTTAATGGTTTTAAAAATTCCTCTGTAAATCTTTAAATGTGAATTCTGATAAAGACTTATAGATTACCGGAATCACTAGAAGCTGAAACACTAAGCATTCCCTTTGTAATCTACAAGGAAACTTTGGCTTAAAGATATGTTTGTAAATTTCCAGATAAATGAAATGTCATTTTTTGTCATGAAAATACATAAGCAAGGGAAAGCAGGCAACAGACTGAGACTGGCTTGTCAGGAGATTCACACTTAAACTGACAAAGCTGTACAAAAACCATTTAAGAATGAAAGAGTGATTTTATCTGCACAATAAAAATTACAGAGTTCATTTTAGCTGTTAACCTTGATCTAAAGGTATTCTTTAAATAAAAATTTGCTTATTTTCTTTAGTACTATATAGTAATTTTGTATATATGCAAATCTTTAAATAAGATAGCACTTTTAAATAATTTTCAAATCAGTGTATCTTTTGACAACTTTTGTTCTTCTGCTTTCTTTGAAATCACAAGTGATTATTTAAATTCCTGTCAGTTTAAAGTCACTCAGTCATTCTCTTCTCTTTTCAACCTGAATGTGTTGCAAGCTTCCAATTCAAAGGCTTTTCTGTGAAGTTTCCTTTCTAAAATAATTCTCAAGTGCAGCACTGGCCTCTACAGTGGCTACGTGAAGTATTGTGTATGGACACTAGTTGATCAAAAATCCATAGAAGCAGGAAAATTGTTTGTCACCCCAGATTGACTCAGGGATGCTAGAAATCAGCAATGTTTCTATACTGTATGTTATATTCCCACCTAGTGAGGAAACATCTACCTTACATGTATTTTCTATGTGGCTGCTAATAATGTACATAAAATCTACTACCCAGCATAGGTCCCACTCAGAAATCTAGATGCACACAGGAAGTGCCTAGATTGTCTTCTCTTGCCTGCACTCACAGCTCTGCGGTTGAAGTTATTGCAGGCCAGATTTTATTCTGAAACCAGAACATAACTACATTTCACAAAAGTTTGGATCAAGATGAAACTTTCTGCTTTAATATCACAGAAGAATTTTGATGTCTAGATATTGCTGAAGAGTGATGCAGGAAGAAAGTAAGTTTCTGACTATTTTCTTTACCTAATAAAAACTGATAGACCTTATCTTTCCTGTTTAACAAGCTATACATCCCATATAAACCTTGATGCCTTACATATTTTACTAATGAGCCATTAACAAGATTATAAAAGATATAGTTCCACTTGCATAACAGTAAAACACTTTCTTAATATCACTGTCTCTCACTACACTTTTTTCCAAAATAATTCTTGCAAGTGCTATGTATATCTTTAGAAATACTGCAGCACAGAATATTTTGCCTGAATGCAAGTTAGTCTGAAAGCTAATAAACTTTTTCAAAAAGACAAAGTTGTTAGTTAGGTATGAAATCCCATAATAAACGAGTATAAGAAAAAGAGGACATATTTGGTGCTACCTACCAGGCAAAGATTCTCCCAGGAATGTCTGATACCTTACTAGATGTTCAGCTGATTAATAGTAGGTGTGATTGGTAAAGCAGATCAGAGCAGAGCAGATGTGCAGTCAACAAAAAGTACTGTTTGTTGGTGATTTGCTATTTGGACTGAATTCATCAGATACAGTGCTTCACAGGAATATTAAAAGAGCCAAAGCTACTAGGCTCTAGACTAGGAACTATAAAGCAGAAATAAAGACAGCAAGACACATTAAGCGGATGTCCAAGTTCAAAATGCATGGGCATAGCCCTAGCCCAACAAGCAAGGGACAGAAAAAGTTGCAGATGGAGTGGCCCACTTTGCAAAGAACATGCTGCCGTTCTAATTGTGTACACCAGCACATGAAGACTATTGGGAAGGCATATCCAATGGATGTGAGATTTCGTTCTAAGTAAGGTGTTAAATGAAGTTGAAGATTTCACTAAAAAAGACCCCCAGGGTGTTAAGACACAAGAGTATGATATATGCAAGATACATGCAAGAAAGGTATTGGCATAATTGTCTTAAAAATGGTCAAAATTGGACTCTTGTATGTTAAGGTACCAGTGAAAGCCTGGCATCTGTACCCTTGAATAGAGGAAAATGGAGGGGAGTGGCCTGTAGCTACAGAGGTGGAGAGTTTTGTTTGTTCACTTTCTTTTTTCTTTTTCAGACAAGAAGCCAAGATTAGCTAAAATGAACATTTATTTTCATTGCTAAGTAACACCAAATCAACATTGCCATACCCAAGAATAAAGTGGTTACAAACATCAGAATTACAAGCCCAATTAATACTTGGATTCAAACAAATTTTTATTGCATTTGATAAACCCTTAAGGTAAGCAGACCAAGATCCTGTATTTTCATACAAGACAAGCAGACAAGTACATAAGCGAAAAGCCTGTGCATTATCAAGGGATATCAGAGACGCCACTAAAGATGAGCCTTTTTAAAAGTAGCTGGGACCCAGTATGTGACAAACAGCATATGCCCACACTCTACTATTGGTTAAGAGAGGGAGCTCTCAATCAAGATGAGATTTTGTTTAAAGATATCAGAATGGCAATTCCTCAGCTTGATATGACAGAAATATCTTTTTTAGTGTACATGTAAATCATCTGGGATCTGAAAAAAAAAAAATCAACTAAATAATTTTTTTCTAGCTTCAAATAAATAAGGACACTGAGAAATGCATATGGCGAAAAATAAGCCAAGGCAAGCACAATAGATGATATTGCCAACACTGTAAAAAAATAGCCCTTGGAAGCGGCAGAGGTTCTTGCTGCCATAAAAAATTAATTATCTGTTAACTTCCCTGAGACGGTCTTACTGAAACGGAAGTAAATAGGGGATTACGCATATCAAGCGTTTCATTTTTAGATGAAGTGTCTGTTATGAAAATACCTCAGTGACACTCACATTTCAACAAAATACGGGTGAAATAGTACTTCCCATTATTCCTATGCAAAATGACTTAATGGAAAACAGTGGGAAAATAATAAAATATGTCCTACCAAAATGAGGCAGTCAGGCTGTGATGCCTATTTAGTTATGTTAAAAACCAGAACAGCACTGGTGAAACAGCTTGTCACCACTGATTTTTTAAAGGTTGCATTAGAAATTAACATCAGGGTAGCTAGGGACCTGCTGGCGTGTATAGACAAAGAAGGCGAAACAATATACTCAGAATATGAAGTTCCAGGAACTACCAACATTTTGTGAAAACAAGGCTGTGTCTATCTCTGATAGGAAATAGCTGTCACTAACAGCAGAGAAAGGAGGTAGCCAGACATAAATGGGCACCTACAATAGCTAAGTGACTTCTGCAGATCCCAGCAGGCAGAGAATTAAGCTGTTGAGATGTTTGTTCAAGAAATCCTCATAGAGGCAATGATTACATCAGGCTGTAATAGCAAAGTCCCAGGACATGCCACAGCTAAAAGCAACAGATTAAACAGAGCTAAACAATGTGCTGAGATCTACAGAGCACTTCATAAATAGCACTTCAGCCTTGCTTGCTGGCTGTAAGCTTGAAATTTATTATATACTGTTGATGATTATTAGCTGTTACATTTGGCTGGGAGGAAAGAGATGAAGAACTGTAATTTTTAAAAGCATGCAGTCTGAGCCAGATTGATTGTTTATCATTAACAACAAAAAATGTTGATCAGCAAGACAGCTAATGAACCAGGCGTGTTTTAGATTCCCAGATTTAGAGCAGCTTCTCACATTGAGACAACCTCTACATTGCAAAGACACGTCTTTCCCAAACTTTCTGTTCTTCTCCAGAAAAGCGCACAAACATCAGAGGTTTTGGTACCATTACAGGGAAACCAGAAGGTCTCCCCTCTCCTCAACTTCACTGCTTTCAAAGTTCAAAAAATGTTGGAGGGATGGGGGAGAAGAGAAGGAAGTGAAGGAAGGGGTTCCTCTCTGTCTCGAGTGCAATGCCAGTGCATCCCCACCTGCAAAAAGCACACATTGAACAGCACCCCTTGGGTACAGCCAGAACATACTGTAACAAAAACCAGACAGGTTTCATGCAATGTATGTGCTATTTATATTTTGATACCTGGCTTCAGCCAGAGTGCTCTAAGAACAGGAATAGTTTATTATTAACCCACAACACAGTGGTGGGTTTCCTGGCTTTGCTTTAGCACAGTGACATGAGACTTTTCTGATCTGGTGAAGCATCTGACCCATTGTTCTCATAACTCTGCTCTATCTTCATGTTCTTGGAGTAAGATTGTTCTCTGCCTTTGCATGTTTCCCTGTCAGAGCCCTTCATTACCCTGACAGAAACTTGCCTGCACCAGAATAAATGGAGACAACTGAAGCCAGGCTTTATTGTGAGAACAGATTTCTCTCAATGCTGTGTTCTACTGCACTTCACAAGCTCCGTTACGGATGAAGGAATGAGGGCAGGATCTAGGATACCACAGCATTCAGGGTTTTCAGCAGAACAACGTCATCATTAATACATTTCCTGTTGTTATAAAAGAAAAAAAAAGAAAAAGGATTCTGACGTGAGCTTTCCATGTCTCTTCAGTAGCATTTCATCCACTAGCATATGCTGTATTTCTACATTCCATATTAGAAGATTACCCTCAGTAAAGCCATATAGTGTCTGAAGGTCGCTCATGAAAGTAGTTGCAAAGCATGCTTACTGCTTTACCCTGCTGCCTTGTCTTTTACATAGTATTCTGATTCATTATCATGTTTGAAACACTGCTTCAAAGTGATTATTAGGAAAAGAGGGATTGATTTAAATTGATTGATTTTAGATTGGATATTAGGAAAATTTCTTCACAGAAAGGGTTATCAAGCACTGGGGCTGCCTGGGGAAGTGGTTGAGTCACCGTCCCTGGAGGTATTTAAAAGACGTGTAGATGTGGCACTTAGGGACATGGTTTAGTGGTGGACTTGGCAATGTTAGGTTTATGGCTGGACTCAAATGATCTTAAAGATCTTTTCGAACCTAAATGATTCTATAATTCTCTGATTCTATGAAATTGATGCCTTACTCTATGTTGGTAAAATCTTGACCTTTTAGAACACAATCACATTGATTTAATAAGATCTACTGCCCTTTTCTTCTGGACAAATTCCCTTTCAAATAATTCCCACAGAATAATCTACTACAGGATCATGCATTTTGGATGTAGAACTGCGAGCTATTTGTGAGGTATGGTGAGGAAGAAAAAATTCTATTGTAGAAGAATAATAAGAAGTAGCACATTGCCCCAAAAAATCTCATGATCATGGACCATCTCTTTTAGTACTTCAAGCACTAAATCTAATATTATCCTCTTGCTTTGCTTTTAGGCTCACTGACCCATGTGCATTTTTGGGGAAACAAAGAGGAAACCCTCACTCCATATGTGCTAGAGAACGCATTTTAGCTGCATAGGCTGCTGAAGTTTCTTTTCTTTGTTCAGAGCAAACTCCCTTCAGGGCTATGTAGTGGACTTACTGCATTGTGAGGGTTGGCATAAGGAACATACTCTTTCTGAAGGGCAAGGAGAGTAGACTAAGCAGGAGTAAGAGGATGCAGAACATGCCAACCTCCTCTATCCAGATTTTCCCTTTCCTAGGCTGATTTGCACCATGTTGTCTGTAGCTCACTTAGAAACTCCTCAGCGCACTGTCCTACACTTGCAACAGCTCAGTTTTCCACAGAACCAAACTCAGCTGGCTTCTGCATCTCCCACTGGAAATTTTGTGCCCAGTCAGATGATTAAATGCACATAAAAAATTAAAGGTCTGAAGCAGGAAAGCCATCTAGGTATTTGTTCATGGAATAGGTATAGCAAGTGTGCAGTAGTGTTGTCCCACTGATGTCAAAATCCACTCTTGAAGGGATCCTTCTAGCAGTTAAAAACCCATTTCATGTTCCACACCCAGTGTCAGACCTTAATGGCCCTGACCAGCCACACTTGGGGCACCCACCCCACCCCAGGGGTCACATTTATAAGCCCAGATTGGAACACCCAGGTCTTCTCTGGATGGACGTTGAATCTATGCCATGGGGTGCCGATCTTCAGCCCCATCTCTTGATGGACCCCTCAGACCGACATCTCAGCCCCAATTCCTGCTCCCCCATCGCCTTGCCATGCCATGGATGCTGCAGGCCCCAGCTCTGCCCCCTGCTCAGATCCATGGGGGTCGGCATGACCTGTGTGGGGCAGCCTCTGTCTCACCCTCTCGTGGGGCAGCCCCTCACTCAGTGCTCCCTGACATTTATTTTCCTTGCCAGGATTGCTGACAGTAATACTAGGGAGTGTCAATTCTAATGGTGGCTTGGGTACTACCTTCACAGAAACATTTTGAATTTGTAGCTGCTGATGGCAATTCAGTATAATTGTGTGTCCGATGGCATTGATTAAACAGTATTTTAACAAATGGATAACTTAAGATGAGCCACTGAAGGTGGTTCTTCGTTGCCTCAAGCCTTCTACATCTTCCCTAACACTACAATAGTTCCCAGTTTCTTTCCTAGTTGATTACAATGTGATTATTATTCCCCATTTTAGTATTTCTTTAAAAAAACTTAGTTAAGAATTTCTTAACACTGAAGTATTTCTTTACGTCCCCATAGACATTAAGGACTCCCTTTAACAATTTTGCTCACTTCTCTCAAAACTTGAGAGGAAAACCTCTAGCACTTTGATTGCTCAGTGAAAGATACATTGAGATCTAGTGAACACTGTACGTAGCCAAACCAATTAGACAAAAATTATGTTGGCAATACGAAATGGCTATTTCCTCCCTACGGATGCATAATGCTATAGGTATTAAACATACACTTGTGGTCAATGACAACACTGAAACTTCACTGACAGGGGCCCAAATGCTGGAAAACAAATGGCAATGAGCCAATATATTTATAGTGAAAACTGTGTGATATTCCAATCCTGGATTCAGGATCATGATCGTGAAATCATTAAATCCAGGTAAAGGTATTTACAGCAAACAACTTAATGATCAAATGTTTGTATGACTTTTCATTTCAGTCTAATCTAAGATTCCTAGTGATATACAAGAAAGCCATTTTATGTTTAGACCTTTTTTGTTTAAGGACTACATTATGTTCTCCAGAGTTAAAAAAGTTGACCTGCAATAGGCAAAGAAAGCCTACACAAAATACATGAGTTCCCAACCCTATTTTCACTTAAGGTGAGCTGTTCCTAGCACACATGTTCTAAACGTCAAATGAGAAGCCTAAAGGATGCAATAGCTGCCTTAGTAATCATTGGACTGTCCTTTGAGATATGGAGATAGCTTTCATAGTGTCAGTAGACAGAAGTGTCTGAGGAGGACACTGTAATTAGTTCATTTGAATTTACTGGCTTCACAGACTCACTCATCTTAAAAATATATGAAATACTAAACACAACTGAAGAGGCCTATGACCAAGAAATCATAGTGTACTTTGAGGATCTCCTAGTAGATGACAACTGTTGAGGGTGACGACAACCATACTATTTTGCACAAGAGCCCTTGGTATGAGCAAGGGGAAAAAAAAAAAAAAAGGCAAGGGAATGCCTGTTCATTAGAATAGTCTTCCCTTCACTATTTTATTCCTTTTCCAGGTCTGATATGTGGATGCATGGCAGTTCAGGACCCAGAACCAGAATCTTATCACCAGGAGAAGTTCCCTGTTGCCAGGAATACTTTCTGCTCGGTATTTTCAGTCAGTTTACCCTTTTGCTTTCTTCATATGGTTATACTTATTTTTGTATGATTTACAAGTATTTCTGTTCCACAAATCTCTGTGTCTGCATAGGTGCTGGCTTACTAAAGACAGTTTACCTATTCAGGATACAGACATGTATGAACATTGTTGGTTTTCCTCACAATTTATTTGTTCAGATTATGTATTCTGACACCTGGTGATTTTACGGAACAAAACCAAAATAGACTCATCAATATTAAAACATGCAAATCATATCTTTTCAATAAAACATTCTCATTTGCCTTTACAATGCATCTCCAACCCTGCTTTCTAGGAAGGGAGAAAGATTCTTTAGACAATATCTTGTTTCATTATGAACTATGCAAATCCTAGCCTGTCTTTTGTCCAAGTAGAAGACTATAGCTTTCTATTTCCATGCCTAAATCAGCTTTTTAAGTTTTATCATTAAGTTCGATGGTTATATGAATGGCTCTGATGGAAAAGCATCACTACCCTGCAATTTGCCAAATAGGTATAGAATAAGCGTTTATTATTGCATCTATCCGTATTTCCTAAGCAGAGAGATACTGTAGAATTTTTTTAAAAACAAAGGAAAAAACCTCCCTGCAGACAGACCCATCGCATGCTGAACCACATAATATTATAACAAAGAGTTGTGGGAAGAGGAGATGAGGCCTTGCCTGCGGACCCAAAGCTACTTTTACCCTAAAGTCTGGAATTAAGCAACTCCAAGGAAAAACAACTCCTTTCAAGAGGTTTGGTGTGTTGCTTTTTTTTTTTTTTTTTTTTAGATTTCTGGAGTGAATTCTGTAGTTCTATCTTGCAAATATCTTATTTTTAAAACATGTATATCAATGCTGAATTTAACTATCTTGCTTATTATTTGTTGTATTTTCTGTTCACTGTTGATGGAATAAGCAAACTGAAGAGTTAGCGGAGAAAGGGGGGAAAAAAGGAGTGAATGGGAAAAAAAAAAGTATCCTATCTGTATAGATAAATAAAATCAGCTGGATCATAGGTATTTCAAGAGTTGTTTGTCTGATTGTTGCCACTTAAAATCAGACCTGCAGGCTAACATGACCCAAATGACTCTATCTGGGGATATGCTATTATACTAGGTGTATAAGTACCTGTGCTCTGCCAGCTGCTAGGAGGTACAAGGTGTTAGGGGTTGCTGAATTAGGTAGTCTGATACAGGTGAAGTTGCTGCAGCTCCATGCCACCAGGTCTGACCAGGTGTGAGGCTGTCACGGTTTGACCCCAGCCAGCAACTAAGCACCACACAGCCGCTCAACCGTCCCCCCTCCCAGTGGGATGGGGAGGAGGATCGGAAAGAAGTAAAACTTGTGGGTTGAGATAAGAACAGTTGATAACTAAAGTAAAATAAAATATAAGGCTAACTAATATAATAATAATAATTGTAATGAAAAGGAATATAACAAAAAAAGGGAAATAAAACACAAGAAAAGACAAGTGATGCACAATGCAATTGCTCACCACCCGCTGACCGATGCCCCAGCAGCGATCCACCCCTCCCGGCCAAATCCTCCCCATTTATATGCTGAGTATGATGTTCTGTGGCATGGAATACCCCTTTGGCTAGTTCGGGTCAGCTGTCCTGGCTATGGTCCCTCCCAGCCTCTTGCACACCTGCTTGCCGGCAGAGCATGGGAAACTGAAAAGTCCTTGGCTTAAGATAAGCGCTACTTAGCAACAACTAAAACATCAGAGTGTTATCAACATTATTCTCACCCTAAATCCAAAACACAGCACTGTACCAGCTACTAAGAAGAAAATTAACTCTATCCCAGCTGAAACCAGGACAGAGGCTGAGCACTTATTTGCAGTAGGCACACACCCCTGAGCATACTTGTACAACACGTATGTATGTATATACACTGCCAGCCAAAAGATCAACACATACAGACGCACTCAGTACTCAAACAAAACCATCACCGACAGCCTTATCCTGTTCTCCTCGCTGGCTGGTCAGGGTCAGGATGAAGGTCCATTAGTGGAAAATATGTATACAGATAGATACACAGTATGGATCCCTCCAGTACCTGGCCT
This sequence comes from Gymnogyps californianus, assembly GCF_018139145.2. NCBI lineage: Eukaryota > Metazoa > Chordata > Aves > Accipitriformes > Cathartidae > Gymnogyps > Gymnogyps californianus. The sequence continues at coordinate 35,001,167 of NC_059500.1, read as the reverse complement.
GAGACTCTCAGTCTAGCCAGTGGCTGCCCCTGGATCCCTGGTCTGCCCAGCTGCTGGCATCTGGGCAAGCGCCCCCCCAGGGCTGCAGCCCCATTCCCACTGCTGCTACAGAACCCCCTTGCACACACATAGAAATGCACAACACACATGCTGAGGATGCCTCCAGTAACTGACCTCAGACATCCAGTCTACCCAGTAGATGGCTCACAGATCCGCCAGTCTCCAATTGCCTCATGCATGACGAAACACACATGCAAATGGGTTTCTCAGCCAACCCCCAGACCTCACAGTGTCCCCAGTAGCTGGCTTGGATCCCCTGGTTCCTCCAGCAGCCAACTCAAAAACCTCTGCTGTCTACCTGGCTTCCCAAGCCATTTGCCCTATTCACTGTCAAGTCTGGCTTGGCTTATGCTAGTGATAACACACTGATATATTAGCAATAACCACAGAGTATGCACAAGACCCCGCGTCTGCAGTTGCTGGCACCCCAGGCACACAGGCCTCCTCTAATCGATGGTCCAAATCCAGTGGCTGGCACTTACACCTCCACACACAGAAAAGAGAATATTTTTCCTTACCCAGGAAAATAGTCAGAAATGGAGTTTAATGAGAAGACAGGGCAGACTGCGCTGATCAGGCACAGGGCATGGCCAGAAACACATACTGACCAGCAATCTCTTTACATGCAACCAACCCTTAGGCCCTTATCCCTCTATTTTTCCACACTTGTTCCTCCCCAAACCACCTTGATTCTTCCATTTCCTGCCTATGGTCCTCCCCTAAGCATCCCCTAATAAGTTTTCCATAATCCCAAAATGCTGTTCCCTGCATCCCATAGTAGAGTCCTCTATTGCGGTAGGTAGCGCACCTCTCAGTCTGAGAGGTGATGGGGTGACTTTCTGGTGCCACCCCTGGGCAGTGGGGCTGACACTTTCCTGGGGCAGGGGCTTAGGTCTCTCATGAGGCTGTTGGGTCACCCCACCTGCCAGTGGCATGCTGGGCTCCTCTGTCTGGCTGGAGGTAAGTCTTTAATCATAAAACCTAACAGAAGTTTAAGCAAGTCCTTACGACACAAAGTTGTGCTGAAATAGAGACAGGCAACATCTCTCTCTCATGAAATGCCGTCATCTAGTCCTTATTAGCTAGTAAATAAATAGTAGCAATAGTAAATAGCTATTATCTAACTCATTTACTCTTAAAACCATTTGTAGTTAAGTTTAAGTTGGAGCTCTGCTTATTAGCAACTACCAAAGAACGTACCAGGAGGAACACATCATTTAATCAAAGTCTGTGAACTCAGATTGCCTTAAGAAGCTACTAGTTCCTTTAAGGGAAATTATAGATTTGCACCAGCCTAGGGTAATCACTGAAGCTAAATGAAAAATTTGTAGAATCTAAAACACTTCTCTTAGAATAAAATGAACTGCCCTCTGCATTGACTGAAGGCAGAAGTCAGACAGTGATCCATGCTGAAGTTAGCATACAATCTAGCTTAAAATTTAATAGTGTGAATCCTATCATGAGTCTAAGTCCCTCCAACAGATGGAAAAACTTACTAAAAATATTTGCTTTTCCATTTCAGTGATGGAAAAAAAACCCCTAAGACTCCAGTTTTTAAGAAGCAATGTTATCTTTTCTTAAAAAGCAACAAAGGCAAAGCAGCCTATTGCCTCCGCTTACATGAGTTATGATTATATGCTGGCAGCAAATACTTCTGGAAAAGCGCAGTGTGTAAGGAATGTTTGAAACACCTTTTTGTTTAGGCTATATATTTAGTTTTTTATACAGTGCCTTAAACTTGCCTTTAAGGTTCAGAGGGGGGAAAATTACTACTAATAAGGAAAATAGCTGGCTCTTTTTAATAGCAGAAACTTGGTTTGTCAATGGATATGAGTTTTTTGAAGACAGAAGACATTAATTTAATAATAAAACATAAATTATTAAATTAAACGTGTTATTTTAATTTATTTGAATAACTGGCTTTACAAAAATCAGCTAGGTATGCAGTTTATTCTTTTCCTTATACTGTGCCAGCATACATATTTTACGTAATGACTTCTGTAACTTACTTACAGGCAAATGTCCAAAAAACCTCAGCAAAAATAATTTTTTTCAATATAATTATTGTAGTTTTATCATTGTTTTTTCTTACTATAAATATGTATCACCTTCTCCTGACCAACTTGCTCACAGAGATCATCTCAAGCTTCTTCCAGCTTTTTAAGTGTCATTTTGCTTGATAAATCTGCATGTAACCTTGTACTATATATTTCAACAAATACTTACTTTTAAAAGATTTGGTTTTTCACCTTCTACATGAGAGGGAACATGAATGGATGGAAGGAAAGATGGAAAACATATTTCAGCTTTACAGTTACAGCATACCTGTATGTGAATTATTCCACATACCTTAAATAAAAAAGCAACATTCTTCTTTTTCCCCACCACACCATCATCTTCTTTACTTTATGAGCAGCAACATAATCATTTTTAGAAAAGTGAAAAGTAAAACTCTAAGCCATGAAACTGCTTTTGGAAAGGACAGCCTAAAAAACAAACTGTCCCAGATATTGCTATCAGATTTAATCTTTGGCAGACATATACCCATGCATTCTTCATACAGAGGTAGCGATAGTTAATATTCTTTCCAGAAGGCTGCAGTTTTAATCTAATTAGATGATGGTTTGGTAGCTATTTACTGACTCTAAAATATATAGACATGTTCTTCCAAAGAATCATATTGTTCCACAAGCTGCATATGCTACTAGCACATCTAAACTAGCAAAGCAAAAAGTATGTTTTGATATGGAATACAGAAAAAAATATCCTCTGATGTGTTCTTGTGAAATATGCAATCTAAAATAATTTTTATTTCCCCCATATCTCTTAAATTAATTTTTTAGAGAAATGCTCAAATAAGCAGTTTAACAGGAAAATTAGCACTTCCAGAGCCTGAGACTTTTACAGTTATCCATTAGCTACCGTAATAGCTAAAAAGTGGCCAAAACCAACAGTAACAAAAAAGATTTTAATATAGAAGTGAAATATTACACTTGACCACCCATGAAAAGAAGTTTTAGATCTGTGGTTTTCAGGTTCCACAAGTACGTTTATACGTACTTGTCATTGTTATAAGCTTGGTATTCGAGAGATGAAGAAAGACCCATCTCACAGTGAGCTCATAGAAACTTACCTGACAGCTGAAGGTGAGGGGAAGAATTGGTGGCCCTCAAGCCTTTGAAATAATAATTATGAATACCAAATCAAGCTGGATTTTTTTTTTTTGTCTGCTCACAGACATTCTGCCAACAGAGAAAAAGCCAAGTACATCTGATAAGTCCATCACCAAGCTGTCTTAACCTGCATAATGCAAGCGCTGTCACTAGCAGCCCACAGCGACATCCTTTCCCTGGGACAGGATTGCCCTTACGTCTGAGGATATTATGTTTTGATGCAGCAGCCTAAAGGAGAACTTTTACCTAGATGAAGATCCTGAGGAGCCCAGAAGAACAGCAGCGATCTCCAAGCTTGTGTGTGTTGCTTCCTTTAAAGTTAATCTATTTATACACCCCCATTCTTAAAAGCTAGTACAAGAAAATACCACTTGTTTTAGCAGGTTAGAGTGATGTGCCAGCTACAGAGGTGGTCTGTTACCCTCTGTCTCTTTCTCTAGCAGGATCTGGTACTAGCTGCTTCAAGAAGATGTCCAAGAACTTTGCTGTGGATGTGATAACCAAACCAGAAGGGAAACTCCTCCCTAATCCATCTTTGAAGGTACATCTCCAACTTCTTCTACCTTTGCCATAAATTTCAAGATTTTTTCCACTAAGAATAGTACATGTAGCTCTATTCAGTTTTAGGCAGATTGTACTGAGGCACCAATATGAGATATTTAAACAACGGGACTCAAACTTTACAGTCCTTGGTGGGAACAGTGCCTTGGTCCATTCTGCCCACAATATTATCAAAATTAGACCTGACTTTGAATTCTGAGTTTCAGATCGTTTTTTGCTATAAGGACCCTCAAAACCTTATGTCACATACTCTTCACCTTTCCATTCACTTTATCTCACTACCCTCAGTTCTGCACTTTATTATAGCCCTTTTAAGAGTCTCAGAAGTGTCAGAGATTGTGGTCTCAAAAAACCTCTTTTTAGATATGGATGTGTGCATATTTATGTATGAAAGTGAGAAGCAGAAAAATACTTGAAGCCTTCTGGAAGAAAGAACAAAGTTACAAGATTCAGAATTTTCTAACATTTGCAAAGAGTGTCTGTTAACCTGCTGGTTGTAAATTAAATCATAAAAACATGAATGAAGAGCATCCTGAAGGCACAGAAACCAGAAAACCAAGTAAATATAGTTGATATTTTTGTTTAATTACTACTTCTTCAATGCTTAAATGTAGAGGCTTGTCTCCAGAAAGACAAAATTAACATTTATTTACACTTAGATTTTAACTCATTATATTTGCACTGCATCAGAATCCAAAATCTTCATGTAAATTTACATGATGAGCCTTCCAATATGTTTGGTTTGTTCCTGTTGTGGGGGAGATATGAGCAGAGAGGCCAGAGGCACAAAAGGCAGACAGCCATTTGACAACTCACTTCTTAGACCACACAGCTTAGCCAAAACGTAGTTCTCAAAAAAATTAAGCCAGTTTTAGAATTATGCAATCAACTATTTTTACGAATGAGCCTGATCTTAAATCATTGCCACATTGTTGCTCAGTCTAAATCAGCTTAGTCTTTCCCTCTGTTTTGAAATAATGTTTGTCCCATTTTTGGACTGATATTAACATTTTCCGTAGGCTTGGTACTCACATACATCATGCCTATTTCTTATCTTTGCACCACATATGAACATTCAGCATTGACCCTGTGTACCTTCCTTTGAGAGGTCCCACAAGAGTTACACATTTTGTTTGCAAATCCTATAATTTACTAAGGGCTGAAATACAATCAGCACAGTAATAATAAGTTCAAAATTCTCAGGAGAAAATGAAATCTCTTTGGATTTTTTCACTGAATCTTCTGACCAAACATATCTGCCACATTTATCGAAGACAGTGTTTTGAATTGCTTTATTGTGAACTGGAACATAGCAGAGAGAAGAAGCTGTCATAAAACACGGAACAGCACTGAGCTGGGGCTTTTCAGTCTCCACAGAGGGGCAATCGAGAAGACGGTGAGTCAAGAGCAGAAAGAGGAGAGAATCAGCATGGAGATGGACACCAGTGGCAGAGCAATTCTTCAGAGTGTGCCTCCACTCCCCGACAGCACACAGAGCTTTTTTTAATCAGCACATACTGCAGAATCCCTCCTCCACACTACACACAGACAAACTGTACAATTCATCCAAGCCAACCAGGACAACTGTCATTTTTTTTCCATGAATAGAGTCCTTGTTCAAAAATCTTTCTGGATGAATTCACCTAGTTTTGGAAACCTTATTCTAGCCTAGCAAACACCACTTTCATAAAGTCGCTTTATAAGTCTTGGCTAAAATTATGTAGTAATGAGTTTAGATCCAGCAGCTAAAAGGACTAATTTTTACAATGAGGTCAGTAAGAGCGAGAAGATGATGACGTATGGTTTGGTGGCTGCAATCCATTCCAAACAGTCAGCAAAGTAAAGTAAATAGGTCTAGTCTGGCTTTGGTTTGCTCTTCCTACCTGCACCTGCTGAAAGACTCATTGAGGTACAGTATATGAAATTACGGTGCCCAGTGTACATTATTAGCGTGTTCTGCAGTCACCAGCAGTCACGAGTTTATAAAATATTAATCTTTTTGTTAAGAAACAAACCACTTATTCTTGTCACAGGAGATACTTATGATTTGTTTCCATTGTGTGGGTTGCACATACATACTGTCTTAAACAATAAAAAGCTAAAAGTATAGTCTCTAAATATTATAAGATACAACTACGTGGAAAAAAATCCCACATTCACATATATTTTCCTCTTACTTGCTATTCAGGCTCCCAAATAGAGCTTTACATAGCCATATTGTACTCCAAGTTCCTAAAAGAGAGCTTGAAAGAGAGCTAATGCTCCTGCTAAGTTTCACTGAGTTTCATACATCCTTACTCCCACAGCCACATCAATCAGTTTATGGTCCTTAAGATAACCTGAGAAAGCTGCTATTTTGAAGAAGTCTTTCCTGAAAAAGCAAATATAGTTTGGTATTAAAACTTCAAGCCTCATCTTTTAGGTACTTAGCAAACAGAGCATTGCCATTTGAGCAGTTCTTTCAGTGCAGAACTTTCTTTTTCTGTCCACAATGATGGTGACTGGCAGACCCCAGCATCATGGCACCATGGAAGAAAACGGATTTTGGTAGAAGTAGGGCTAAAAATTCCGGAAGAGACAGCCATGGTCAGAGACTAATGTTTTGCATCTTAAAAAAAGATTAGAAGAGTCAGTTTCCTGCTGCAATATTTCTTGGAAAACTCCAATAAAGATGTGAATACACCTTTAGGTAGGATCTATCATGCACTGGAATGAACACAATCCAGAAATACAGCTTTTGCAGTAGTCTGTACTGAAAGCAAGGGCATTTATTTCACTGAGTTCTTTTTCCACTCACACCACTTCATATTTCTGATGCACCTTTCCCACCATAACAAAGTAATCACAAAGTTGCAGAGGTAGCGGAGAATTTAGATAGCTCCCCAAGTCTACTGCACATTCTGATTTTGCAAAGAAGAATGTCAGCTCTAGGCTAGAAGATCACGTCACCATCTCTGCCTACTCCATAGGTTCTGACTGATGTCTGTCATGATAGGACTACTCATTTCACAGACCACACTGCCAGTCATTCCTTCTGGAGTGAGAAGCTATGAACAGCGGTCAAACACCATTTTAAAATGTAGGGGTTTCTTTTCATAAGGGAAAAAAAAAAAAAGGCAAGCAGTGATTTTAAAGAAACCAATAACTTTAAGGATCACTTTGAAATTATTCTTGACATTTAAGGAGTGTGGTACTTCTCACTACATTCAATGGTATGGGCTGGGATTCAGCTGCTGCTGCCTGTGCATTTCCATGATTAATATCTCATAACTAATGGGCCTCGAGGGGCCACTGAAACTTTCTGCAACCAAGGTGACCTGGCTATTGGAGAAATGTCAAGTGACGATATTTGTAATGCAACTCTGCATATCAATAGCTGTATTACATATCAGGTTAGGCAAGAACAATTGTCTCAAAGGATCTTTGTTATAAAAGAAAAAAGCTCTTTAACATCTCTCCGTAAATCACTCCCTGTAGGTCACAACTTTAGCAACTTTACTATATAGTAGACTTGTGGTGCTAAGTTTCACTCCACATTGCAATGCGCTAAATGTTGAATAACTCCTCTGGAAAAGGTGACCAGTGTCTCGGCTTGCATGGTGTATCTGAGAGTTTGGCTTGAGAGTTTGGCTAAGTTATATTTAGGTATTATGAAGCAGGGATCAAAGATGCACTACAGCTCATTCCTTAGTTATAAAGTCACCAACAAGAAAATATTCAACATGACGTCAGTCTCTATCTACAGACACATTTATATTGAAGGTAATTGCATAAAGACATTGCCATGAACTATCAACTTTTTTAAAGACTACTGCATTCATTAAGGGAGCTGCCCTTTGTCTCACTAAACATCAGTTTTGTCCTTATAAGTATTAATTGCAAATGCAACTGAAGACCTCAGTTGTTCCTACACGAATGAAGTTCAGCCATTATGTGATACTCTAGACAAGAGAGAGCAAGGAGAGAACACATTTATTCATACCTTATATTTAACCTTAAGCTCTTTGGGATGCTGCTTTTTTATTTGCAATTTTGTGCATTACCTGGTACCACACAACTTGGTACAAACCAAGACTCTTAAGTATGGGTTTTTTTAATATTGTATAGATTCTTTTTCCCAGGAATTTTTACTACTTGCTTCCAATACCTCTCTGCATAGGAAGCTGTAAAAATAGCAATATAAACTTCCCCCCCCCCCCCCCCCCAAGTTTTGCTGGGATTTGTAGATGTTAGAAAGTTGGAACTGCAGCTTTGATCATTCTGACCATTGGAACTGCCAGTCCCCTCAGACGAACAGTACACGTATACAAATGGTACACAGACATGTGCAGCGAATGTGATAAATCCACAATGCCCCGACCAGCATGTACGTGAAAGGTTCAAGAACATGGTTGGTTAGTGTATATACTTGTTCAACGATTTGCTTAACACTTGCATCTCCTAAAATATTTCTTTGCATGGATTTGGCACAAGAAATCTGACCTTTTGCTGTGTTAAAAACATTTTACCTTTTGTTCTTATTGTTAAGATTTCTTAAGATTTCTTTTGAGGAGGATGACTGCAGTTCCAGACAGATATACAGGTGCCAAATCAAGCCAGCATGCTTGAAAAGGAGTTCTTTCATAGGGTGCATAAAGGACAACTCAGAGTGGAAAAATTCAAGAAATTCTACCTAGAAAGAAAATAAAACTCTGCCTGTCATTGAAATGACAACAGAGGGACAGAGACAAATTAGCTCTGTAATCACAACAGCCAGCAGATCATTGTTTAAACATCCAAATAGATGTAATTCCAGGCACCTAGAAAGAAAGACACAGAGCAGCAACAGAAATCTGGAATAAGTGAATTGATGGAGGATTTTGAAACTTTAAGCAACCCTGGGGCCTTGCACAGTATTTAGAACATTCTTATGTAAACCACTTTCATCAACTTTAGCTCAAATTTGGGATCAGTTCAGAAAAGGAGTAATAAATTACCAAATGAGGCATACCTAGGTAATACACTGAACTGGTGTTAAAGTTACCTTCTGTAGGTCACTCTTATGTCACCTGAATAGCTTTTCAGGATCCACAAAATGCTTGCTCGCAAAACTTTCTATGTTGTGAAATAAATCCCAAGACTGGGACTGTTGCAATACAAAGATAAGGATGAAATTGGTTACACAGTGTTTACTCTCTAAGTCAGACTGATCATCACATTGAGTTATGAACTATACAGCATTGATTCTGACAAATGAGACATGAACCCAGCAGCAAAATTCCTATTATACAAGGGTAGAACAAGTCCCTTTAGGCATTTCAACTTCAAAGTAAGTCAATCAGAAGTTCAATGATTGACAAATTCAGAAGCTACAATGGACCTGCAGCCATGCAGCACTAGGAAATGTAACAGTCTTCCTTCTTTACAAGGGAAATTATATTTAATTCTAATTCATACAAATACCCTATCAGCATCCAGGGACAAACATCACCACTGAGATGATATGGCTCATGGAAGATAATTTTTGATCCACAATGCTGTCAATCTCTGAATACAAGGATCTCTAAAAGCAGAAGTCACAGCACTTAATCTCATCAGTTCAACAGACAAGAATAAAAGACAGACCCTGCCAGACATCCCACAGAGTAAAATCTGATAAACTTCAAGTTATCTGGACTGGTAAACATTTAAGATATCTTACAATGGCTTTTTAGGTTAGAAGCCTCTTTCATTTCCAATATTAGGCTGAAAAAAAATTACTAGGAAGAACAAGCGGATGAGGCCTCCTACAAACAGATAGGAGCAGTCTCATGTCCACAGGCCCTAGGGGACTTCAACTACACTGATGTTTACCAGAGAGAAAAAACAAGCAGGACATAAGCAATCCAGGAAGTTCATGGAAGACATCAATGACAATTTCCTGACCCAACTGAGAGAGAAACCAACAAGGAGAGGTGCAGTGCTGGATCTCATACAAGGAGGGTCTTATTGGGGATGTGAAGGCTGAAGGCAGCCTTGGCTTCAGTGACCATGAGATGGTGGAGTTCAGGACCCAGAGAGAAGGGAGTGAGCAGGGCAAAAGGCAAGATCACATCCCTGGACTGCAGGAGAGCAGACTCTGGCCTCTTCAAAGATGTGCTTGGAAGAGTGCCACGGGGTGAAACCCTGGAGGGAAGAGGGGCCCAGGAAAGCTGGTTAATACTGCAGGGTCATCTCCTCTAAGCTCAAGAGCAGGCCATCCCCATGAACACGTAGTCAGGCAAAAATGTCAGGAGGCCTGTGTGGATGAACAAGAAGCTCCTGGCCAAATTCAGTCACATGAAGGAAGCATTCAGAAGGTGGAAGTGGAGACAGGTAAGCTGGGAGAAATACAGTGACAGTGTCTGAGCATGCAGGGATGAGGTTAGGAAAGCCAAAGCCCAACTGGAATTGAATCTGGTGAGGGACATAAAAGGCAACAAGAAGGGCTTCTGTAAAGACATAGGTGACAAAAGGAAGGCTACGGAAAATATGGGCCCATCTGCTGAACAGGGCAGGCGACCTGGTGACACAGGACATGGAAAAGACTGAGGTACTGAATGCAAGACTGGCCTTCCTGAATCCCAGGTCTCAGAGAGCAGAGGGAAAGCCTGGAGCAAAAAAGACTTCCGTTGGTGGGAGAGGATCAGATCACGGAATGCTTGAGCAAACTGGGCAGACATAAGTGCATGGGCCCTGACGGGATGAACCCACAAGTGCTGAGGGAGCTGGCTGGTGCCATTGCAAGGCCTCTCTCGATAATCTTTGAACAATCACGGTGATGAAAGTAGTGCCTGAGGACTGAAGGCAAGCAAATTGCCACTCCTCTCTTCAAGAATGGCAAGAAGGAGGATCCAAGAAACTACAGGTCAGTCAACCTCACCTCGATCCCTGGAGAGGTGATGGAGCAGCTAATCCTGGGAACCACTTCCAGGTACATGAAGGAAGAGGAGGTGATCAGGAGTAGTCAGCATGGATTCACCAAGGGCAAGTCTTGCTTGACCAACCTGATAACCTCCTATGATGAAATGACTGGCTTGGTCGAGAAGGGAGGAGCAGTGGATGTTGTCTCCCCTGACTTCACTAAGGTTTTTGAAGCCGTCTCCCCACAGAGAGATGACATCCCCACGGAGAGTCTGAGGAAGTATGGGCTGGATGAGCAGACAGTGAGGGAGACTGAAAACTGGCTGAATGGCCAGGCCCAGAGGCTGGTGATCCCTGGCACAAAGTCTGGTTGGAGGTCAGTAACTAGCAGTGGAGCCCAGCGGTCACTACTGGCTCCAGTCCTGTTCAATACCTTCGTTAATGATCTGGATGATGGGGCAGAGTGTACCTGCAGCGAGTTTGCTGATGGTACAAAACTAGGAGGAGCGGGTGGTACACCAGAGGTTCGTGCTGCCATCAAGTTGGGCCTTGACAGGCTGGAGAAATGGGCTGACAGGAACCTCACGAAGTTTAACGAGGAGTAGTGCAAAGTCCTGCCTCCGGGAAGGAACAACCTCGTGCACCAGCATACGCTGGGGGCCAACAGGCTGCAAATCAGCTTTGCAGAAAAGGCCTGGGGGTTCTGGTGGACACCAGGTAGAACATAGGCCAGACCTGTGCTCTGGTGGCAAAGAAAGCTAACGGTGTCCCAGGCTGCATGAGGAGGAGTGTTGCCAGCAGGTCGAGGGAGGTGATCCTTCCCATTTATTCAGCACTGTTGAGGCCTCATGGGGAGTAGTGTGCCCAGTTCTGGGCTCCCCAGTACAAGAGAGAGATGGAGCTACTGGAGGGAGTCCAGCGAAGGGCCACTAAGATGATGAAGGGGGTGGAGTGTCTCTCTTATGAGGAAAGGCTGAGAGAGCTGGCACCGTTCAGCCTGCAGAAGAGAAGGCTTGGGGGCGGATCTTCTCCATGTATATGTACACCTGAAGGGAGGGTGCAAAGAAGACGGAGCCAGGCTCTTTCCAGTGGTGCCCCATGACAGGACAAGAGGCAATGTGCACAAACTGAAACACAAGAGGTTCTGTATGACCACCGGGAAACACTTTTTACTGTGAGAGTGACTGAGCACTGGCACAGGTCGCCCAGAGAGATGACGGAGTCTCCATCCTTGGAGATCTTCAAAAGCCATCTGGACATGGTCCTGGGCAGCCAGCTCTAGGTCCATCTGGTCCAATCCCCCTGCTCAGCTCAAGCAGGTTGGACCAGAGCAGCTCCAAAGGACTCTTCTAACCTTAGCCCTTCTGTGATGATGCACACAGGTGAGTTTAAGAAATGGGGTTCTGTGGATGCTAAGACAAAGAAGATAGGTAGGAATATAGGGGAGTCTCTTGAAAGTACATGATTTTGGTGCAGGTCAAGGGCTCCCTGGGGGGTGGGCAGGTGTCCACTGATATTTTTTCTAAGTAGCACTTCCGTGTATTACTATTTCCAGGGCAATCATGTTCTTGCATAGTAGCACTCTACAGGGGTTTTGCTGGCTATCCCCAAGCTCAAGGGTGGATACGTGGCAATACGGGCTGATCACAAAATGGGTGCGTAGGAGGTGGGAACATCAGGAAACGCTTTTACTGTGAGCGTGACCGAGCACTGGCACTTCCAAAAACAAGTCATATTTGAAAATGATCATATCCCTACAAGGTGAAGTTTTTTGAATGGGATTCTATTTAGCCGTGGATAAATCAGAAATACCGAGATGATAAATAGAGCAAAGAAGCAGGCAAGAAAAAACAGGGAGCAAAGAAAGCTTTTAAAGATTCCGGTGACTGGAGGTAAAATCTAAAACCTTTCAGCTGATGGCTGACAGCTGCAACGGAGTAAGCACAAGTCTCTTCTGCCTTCATCACCATACCTATTTATAAGCTAAACAACAGAACCTTTGTCAGACTGTCTCTGATGATGTAGGGTATTGACCATCATGCAGGCACCAGGGCACTCTTTTGGTGACTTTTCACCATGCTAGTGAAAAATACCTTTACCTAAGGCTGGAAACAAAGCCACTCCAACACAGAAGAAGAGTAGGAAAGGGAAAAGGGACCTTTTGTCCTTCTGCTGAAGCAGATTCTCTATGTGACCTCGCTTCTTACAACTATTGCAGGCGTTATGGCCGGAACGACACTCAGTGCTCCTAAAGGCTGGCAGCAACAATAATTCCCGGCAGTAGATGGGCTGCTTTAAACCATTTCAGCCTTGCTTACAATACTGCTTTCATAAACTAGCCAACACCATGAGCTGTGCCTCGTGTTTCTTATTATTCTTTAAGGATATGACACAGGACGTCAAAGCTAGCCCTGCCACTGTCCATATATGTGCTCTGAACAAATACAAGATTTCGGCTTTCTGTACCATCAAGCTGACACACAGGAACAGTAAATTCACCTAGAGGAGGCAGGGTGAAAATTTCACTTTAAGTAATAATGACTTTTACTTGTTCAGATTGGTCTAGCCTTTGCAAATTGCAATCTAATTTTCAAAATTTTAAGCAGAGGAAAAAATACGATAGCGATCAGTGCTATAGTGTTTCATAAAATCAGAGTACAATAGGATAACCATCTACACACGGCTGTCTTTCCCCTTCTCCTGTTAACAGAGTTGGAAAAAAAAAAAAACCCTAAATTTCCTATAAGGAGAGCAAATGCAGCGTGTCATACAAAGAACGCACAGCCCAAATAACGGTCCTTGAAATGAAGAATTAAAATGAGACACGAAAGTACTGAGGGGTTTGGTATTATAAATAGAATTGTTGCACTTCCCAGGATGAAGAGCAAGATTCCTAACAACAAACAAAAATACCCACTACCAAGAAAATAACTACACCTGTTGGGAAGGAGACTGTGCTTAGTGTTCCAGGCCCACCCTCCGATAAGCGTAATTTTTCAATGTACGCACAATATTCTCATATGTCTTCTAATTACCACTTCTGCCTCTTGCCTGTGCATTAATATGAAGTGACAACGGTATGTTAATGCAGGAAAACAAACACTCTTGAAGCTATCCCTCTGCCATTCATTTAGCAGAGGCTTTGTTTTGCTTCTAGAGGACAGAATTTTTGAAGGGAAGTTTGTTTTTTCCCCTCTTCTTTCCTCAGATAAGCATGCAAAATACAGTAATGGAGTCCTCCTTTAGAAGTGCCGTACACTGTTTTTGAGCATTGTCAGTTCTGCACTTGTGCAGAAATGGCCAGGAATACTTAAAAGAGCTAATGCTATTATGATAGCTACTGCTGAGCAGAAACGGAAGGAGTATAAATGGAGACACACAGAGGGGGAGCAGGTCCTTTTGGCTAGGTTAAGAATTGCTTTGCCATCCTAGTGCTCCGTTTGCAATAGGGAATGTTTAAATTGGGCCTCTGTTTAGAAGAGGGGTAAGGAGAGAGAAGGAAAACCGTAGGAACAACCTTTGAACTTCAGTTCTTTAGTTCCTCAGAATTTAAATTCAAATCCAGCATTTGGAATAAGCCCACTATGGAGTTTGTGACAAAGTACAGAAAAATGGATGGAAGCTGTGATCTTGACCTAGAATTTGAATACTGGATTTCATCGGGACTTGTTGAATTAAATCTATCATACCCATTTTCTCTATTTGCTGTTAACAGAGGAACATTTGGTGTCAAATAATTTCACTTTCATTCTTATTCAGGAAATATTTCAATGCCTTGAAAAAGTTTTTGGTCTGCATATATTCATACTGTTCATTTCATTAACCATTTGCACAGTTCACATGTTAGAATCTGAGCTTATCTTGTTTTTTTAGTTTGTACCAGTACACTGTCATCTCTAGTAATTAATACCCACCACAATTAAATAAAATATTTATGATTTGGGGCTTGAGAGTTTTGTAAGGAAATTGCAGGATGTGGATACTCTTATTATAAACTACTTCAATCTTTCTCTTTTCATACTTTCCCATTGTTACATCAAGAAGGAATAAGAGCATATTACAGATGGCCAGACAGACAAGCTGTAGTTGAAGGCTGTTTCACCTGTTCATAAGTTGTCATACTGTAAAAGCATTCTGGCTGATGTATTCCATAAGGCTAACGTTCTGAGTGTTATTTTATTGTTAAACTTTATAAAGAGGAAATGTCACCTTTGCTATGGTCACAAAAATTGTTTTTAGAAGTTTGAGAGTAGAGACATCATATGTTACCAGAATGTTTTCCACATACTGGTGGTGTGCATTTTGCTACAGGCATTGACTAAATATAAGTAAATTAAGAGCTATGTTTCAAGAAAATAAATCATTCAGGAGAAACTTCATAAAATTTGAATGTCATGTTAAAGAGAGGTTCTAGACTTTGTGGGCAGTAGGTGTGTCAGAACTGGACACAGTCCAGGAAAGGACCTCACCTCTTTCATTTATCATTTTCCTATTTATATGTAGCTTTTTGAGCTCCTTTACTATAACTTTCAAAACAACGTCATAGTACAAGCTATTAAATGAATTTTCTTTTCCTAAAGAAGTCTGTCTGGAAAAGTGACTTCCATTTCTGTTTTCTAGGTGTACAGCCTCAATTATGCTATACGACATATTGTTCAAATTAGACTGGGCTACCCAAGAAATCTAGATCCTCCTTTAAAATAACCTGGTTTTAATCATTACTTCACTATTTCTTTGTAAGCTACACATCTGACCAAGTCAAACCAACAACTTGAATTTGGGATGACAAGTACCTAGAAGAAACCTTTAATGAGCGGTTTGCAAAACAAGATCCATCTATAGAGGTCTTTCAGTAAATAGTTCTAAATAATGATAGACATTCTAAACAACCCCTGGGTACTTTGAAGACAGAAAGAGAGGCTGAACCTCATAGCATAAATTACTTACTGGAAGTATGTGATACTCAGTAAGTACAATGTGACTGCAAGACTAGTATTAAAATCAACTATATGCTCACCAGCTGTCACGAATACTGCATTTGGAGGCATGTGCTCCTAACCAAGAACTGCACAGTGCTAGTTTGAAACAGCTGGCAAAATCTCTTTCCTTCCATTCCTTTTGAACTATAGCACTTCACTGGTAAATGTTTTGCTGAACAATTTGTGGAGCTCACACTGTGAGTCCTTATAATTGGAATGATTTTGTGACACTGCGGACAGCACCATACCTGCACTTTGTCAAACTGATCCCACTCATCTCTGAAATAAATAGATTAAATGAAGCTGTTAAATTCAAGTGCATGTCAGAAAAGTTATTCATCTGCCCTGAAATGTACGACTACATGTTCTAGTAAAAAGACTGAAAAATTCAGTTTCATGGCCCCATTAATTTTATTGCAGCTAATTATATATTGCACCTCATAGAGTTGGTTCCTTCAGATGTCACTTATTACCCATAATGGAGTAACTCTTCACTGAGAGTTAAATTCCAGAAGTAAATTGATCCAGAAAAACAGTTTAAGTCCTTTCTGGCTGTAATGGGAAAAAAGCAGTCACATAGTGTAGACTGTAGCCTAAATTATTTAGGAATAGAAGAGAATCAAAATTGTTTTGCTTGGTTTTTCAGAGGAATTATTTCAAAGGAATGACTGAGTTCTGTATCTCTGACTTAGTGACACAACAGCCAGTGGTCTAGCAATCCACAATAGCAAATTAATTTTTTTTAATGCATCTTTTCAATAACACGCAGAGATCTCATTTAATAGGTCATGGATTACTAAGAATGAACCTTAAAAGTATTGTCATTGATCTTACTGTGGAAGCTCTGGAGAACCGTGCACCTACAGATAACTACGATTTCATTCATGCTCCTTTTCCATTCACATGTGATAGCTCAATATACAAAAAGTCCTTAGGAAAAGATATGAAACTGTTTCCTGGGCATGTACGACTAGAATTTAGGAATAAATCAACTCAGGTCATACCTATTATGTTGAATTCAAGACTGCAAAAGTAATTAGCCTTTCTTATGACCAATTCAGGCAAATTCCTTTGAAACTTTTAAGATAATGTATCCACATTTCAGTATATATGTAAATGAAAGGCTTATGAACGAACGAGGCAAATAGTAAGACCTGAGTGATAGCAATTCTGATAAATTTCAATAAATTCTTGATCTATCTGCCTCCATCATCATGTTTGTTACAGTATTTGGGTTTTTTTTATATTAGACCTTATAACATAGCATTCAAGCATTTTCTAAGGTACAGAGTGTCATCACATTTTCTTTCTTACTCCTATAGGAAGAAACATTTTAATGTCTTGTAAAATATTGGGAGATTTTATTCTACTCTTAATTGAATTTAAGTAGGTGTATTTGAGACAAGTGATGGTACTTTGAGAGCTGCAGCCATGATGGCTTGGATCCAGCTTCCATTGAAGTAAATGGAAACAATTCAATTGATTTAATGGGTCTTGGATTTGATCCAAGGTGCACTTTGACTTAATTGGACTATTCCTGGGAGTAAGTGTAGTACCTACTTGAGTCCTCATACGCAATGAGTGTTTGTAAGATCTAGTCCTTAGAAGTCCCAAGAAGAGCCACTCTCATGGTGTGACTAGTTAAATAAAACTCACAAGAATAAGAACCATGAAAGTTTTGCAAAAGTAAGAATATTTTTATATTAATGTAGCAGAACAACACATCAGGAATTTACCTTTCACATTTCTGTGAAACATCAGTATAAATCTGTACTTTTTCACATGTTATTACAAACTAAACTTCCAACAGACTGAAAAAATAGATGCAGAACTGAGTCTCATAAATCTGGTCTTGTAGCTAACTATAGTAATTTCTTGGTATAGTTATTTAATGATACAAAATAATCACCATATACTCTCTTTCACTCCTATGATATCTGTTTCCATCTTTACCATCTGTGATAAGATCATCAGTATATATAAAATACTGAAAAAAAGTCTTAATATAATCCCAGTCATAATGTGTTAGACTATATTGATCTGAAGCTGTTTCTACAAAACTGTGACACAATGCCTTTCCCAATTCTCTATCCACTGCAAATCTGATATGCCTTCAAAATGATTCATTATGAGCCATCTTCATTTGGTCTTTAAACAAAAGATTTTTAAATAGTTTGGCAATCTCTCTGTTAATTTCCAGTGTATATCCATTTTTTCCTTTTGAAACAATGGTGTTCTGCCCTCAAAGCTTAACTTTGTTTCACAAAAAAATTAAATGAGATTGAAAGGTGATTCATAGTTATTAAGATAATCAGGGTTTTCTGGCCTTCTCTTTCAAGATATCACAGATCTTAACCAGTGTTCCTAAAAGCTCTGACAGTGCCACATTTTCTGCTGTAGCACAACAAGAAAACTCAGTTGCCAGCTACAGTTGTGGACAGCTAGTACTGAACATTGATGTCATTGCATTTCCAAATAACAAATCTGCCTGAGCCACAGTGGGCTGCACACTTCATTGCAATAAAAACCTCACCTGGCTGAAAGCACCACTGGCTGTTAGACTGGGGCAGAAACCTGCCTGCTGCCAGACAATTCTGTTCCACGATGCTTGGCCCTTATGTGCATTCACACACTGTCTGATCACTTTGCCACCAGCTCTGCCCAAGTACCTTTGCTCAGTCAGCTCTGTGCCACTGCTAGTTCATCATGAGATAGGTTGCTGTCACCCCAGCCATACAGATGTACAAGTTGCAGCCAATCATGACCTCCCCAAAGTGCAGCACCTTCAAAAACCCACTGCATAACAAAACCTTATACAACCCAAAACTCTCTAGAAAGCCACAGTTTAAAACCCTCCTTTGCGAGGAACTTTGACAACATGGCTATACTAGGCTGGTATGTGAAAATCCACTGCGTGAGACACAGGGTGACCTGTTGGCTCCAGATATATCCAGCCAACTGTCCATGCAAGTTAAACATGAATACAGGTATTAAAGAATTGCAACAAAACAACAGAATTCAGCAGTACAAAGGTGGGGAAAAAAGCTCCAGAAGGACAAGTTACACCTGTTTGAACTGCAGAGAAAGAAATTCAGTTCAGTGCAAAACTACTCTAGCCTTGGGTTTACAATTTGCTTATTTTTCCTATCTTCCCCTTCCCAGCTCTTTCTTCTATATACTCTCTCTTTCCTTCAGTTCTTTTAATTCTTTTCAGTTTGAAAGGATCTCCCAGTTCCTTCTCACTAATGCTACCTTATATATCAAGGTATTTTCCACACTCTGTTTCTGGCTCTCCTTTTATTTCTCCTTGTATGTTCTGTCTCTGGGGATTTTGGAAGAGACAGGATAAAATAAACCACTGAAGGGGCAGGTTAAGTTGTTATTATCAAGTAACTCAGCTCTGTGCGGCATCGAACCAAAGTAGCTAGGTGCAGGGGAAATTTACGTATGTTACCTACACAGCCAGCGATCCCTGCAGCCCCCACAATCTGCTCTACAAACTGACTAAATAATAGTATTTGGCATGCTATGGATACATTTCCTCCCATATACACAAATTCAGCAGGAAAACATTTCTCAGCAAAGTCAAAACTACAATATAATGCAATAAGAATTTTCCATCCCTTTTCAAGACATCCAGTGTTTCTTACAAGTCATATAGTACAGAATTAACTGCTGTTCAGCTCTCCTCTGCCAAATATGCCAGTATAATGTGTATTTCAAAGCATTTACATTTGTTATTTTTCCAAATTTTATGTATTGGATTGAGTTCATCTAAAAAAGCCTCTGATCTAACAGTATTAACAATGTAGTAAATGGACCACTTTATTTCTCTTTAAGACTTTTTCCAGCTGTACTCTAAGGTCTAGCAATTAACAGACTTTAAGGATAATCACAATAGTCTGGTAAAATTGGAGTTAAGTGCCAAAGATTACATCAATAAGAGACAGTACAGATGCAAATTAAGAGCTGCAAATTGCAGTGACCCATGACTAGAACTGGTTTAATTTGAGTTGCATTATAGCTGAACTGTACTTTGTTAATGTCGTGCAGGCATTGACACATGAACAAGCAGGTAAACCAACACGACAAGGATTAAACGTAGGACAAAATCACTGGGCTGCTTAATACATGGCTTTTAATGCACTACAGCTATATGCATAACAGGCTGAGTGGTAATACTGTTCTCTTTGTATTCCTTTATGTGGCTAGAGAATACAATCTTCCATTAGATGGCTGTATAACAACAACCAGCCATTTAAGCTTTCTACCCATAATTTGCATGTTGACCTTGCACATATTAAGAAGGCTGGTATTCAAAAAACCCTTTAACAAGGTCATTATATGCCTCCTGAAACCTTGCTTCCATTCCTATTTTTCTTGCTATAGAAATAAATATGTAAAATTGTCAAAATTTTAACATTGAGAATGTATAAAAACCAAGAACCTCCTTCCCCCTTTAGAAGTATGTGAAAAGTGAGTACTATAGCTATGGCTATAGAGTATACAGCCAAAAAGTCTGATAAGACCACCAGGCTTGGGCATCTGGATACATCAGGCCAATAAGTCTACCCAGACAGAGTACTTCAGTTATGCTATAGCACTGCAGTGCTTTGGAGACTTAAAAATGTGAGCTGAAGCAAAATAACAGGAGATACCAAGTGTCACCAATGCATAGCTGCCAAGGAACCAATGGGCAATGTCTGTCCCCACAAGTCCAGCAGCTGATCTTCACTCAGCACTGTAAAGGGAATGAAACTCCTCAAGATCCCTGTTGCTCTACATGGAGAGAAAGTCTTTCCAGAACTTCAATACATCCACCAGCTTTACCTGAACAAGACACACCAGCCAGGCAGTTAAGAAAGCAAAGTGCCTGCACTGTCACTAGCTTGTTCTTCTAGTTCTGTAGCAGATACATCATAAATTTGCTATACGAAAAAGTGAGAGGAAACAACCTACAGAATTTATCTCAGCATCAAAATTTAGAAACAACACTACATGCAGCTTCTGCAGTTCTGGAGCAAGATTACTAGTTCTTTTTAGAGACTGATAGCTACATTGCAGGCCTGTGCAGCACTTAAGAAGGGAGTGATCTGGAAGATATGCAGGTTCATCACAAAGACCACAAGAGATCACAGTAATTATTTAATTCCACCATTTCCCCAGGAGCCACAATTTGTCTGGGAAGATAGAGTAAACTAGCTCTTAGAATGATAAATCAAGTGACTTCAAGGAATTGCAAGGTCAATTCAAGTATCTTTTCTTCTAATTAAGCTCATATAATTTCTCTGTTGAATTTGACTAACTTCCAGCATTTTGAGTCATCATATGAAAGAGAACAGAAATAGCCCTCACAAGTCTTTTCCATACCCAAGCACATTTCGTTGTAAGAAACATTTGTACCAGCTTGTAATAAAACTCTGTAATCTGATATAGTGTCTCCACATATCATCAGCATCTATAACTGTTGTTACTTAAGTTCTGATCTTGCAAATAGTTATGACTATTAAGATAGTGCTGTAACTTTAGAAACATCAGGCTTATTTAATTAAATTACACTACCCATATGATTGACTTCAGAATGGGCATGTCAGCAAAGAAAAGCCAATACGACAAAACAGCATTAAGGAAAATTGATGATCCCTAAGTCCATCTTAGATCAATCCTACTTTAACAGACAAGATTTTCCCTTCATATTCCCTGGAGTTTATATGGATAAGTTTAAATAAAAGATCACCTTATTTTCTGAAGTATTATGTTGACAATGTTATTTCCTCACAAACATTTTTGTGATGGAAATTAAGACTTGAGCAAAATTAGAGAAAATTGAGAACTAGGTGAACAATTAACTGAATTAGCTTGCAAAAACATACAGCTTCTTCCTTAAAATGTCTAATAAAATTGTAAAATTTGAATTTATGAGAAGAATGTTTTCAATACCAACAGCTGGACTGATTAAAATCTCACTTGTACTTTGTTCCTGAAATGAAAAAAGTGCAATCATTTCTGTTGTTTTTAAGATCTGGAAAAAGGTAAATAAAATCTTTCAGATGCAACTTTCAAGATGATTAATCACTCAAACTATAAGAAAAAAAATTCTCATTATCAGATAGAACTGGAGGGTCTACTACTAAGAAAATAGTACTTTTCTAAGAAGAATTAGTTAAAAAAAACAATCTAAAGATAATGTAGTCCATGAAACTTGATGGTGTATTTTGATGGAAAGCAGCTCAAATTCAGGCCCCAAAACTTAGATCAATGAGACTGAATATTCAAGACCTGATTTTTATGGAGCACTTTTGGGCAAAATTGTCAGAAACTGTCAAATATACAACTTTGTTATTTTCTTCTGAATAGTATGACATTGCAAGAAAGAAGCAATATCAGCATCACAAAACAGGCACAGTATTTAGTCTGAGTTAACACAGTCTGAAGTCAACACTGAATTCCACAGCTTTTTTTCTTTCCTTGTTTCTTTTTTTTTTTTTAATTGATTATTTTATGGTATTTACAACACAAAGGCTTTGTAAGAGCAGTTCCACATTAACGTTTCTACACTGGTTCAGAGATTTGATAGTATGACATGGTATTCTGCTTTCACTTCAGCTATTGCCTTATTATTTGGATCTGCCCAGCTCCATTTGATAATTGCAATAGTTTTATTACGGTTCTCCTGTAGTTAAAGACATAAAGCAATCACACCAAGTCTCTCATCTATTTTGAGAAAGAGCATTTAATTTGCCAATTTACACATCCATTTTCCCTTACCTGAGAGAGTCCATCAATCTTACAGTTTATTAGATACAGTAAAATCTGGCTTAAGTTTGTATAAATAAAGTGGCCACTGCTACAAAATAGAGGTCAAACAGGTACTTTTTTTTTTTTTTTAACCTTTTTACAATGGAAGGAATATCTTATCATTTTATTCTTGAGGTAAGAACACTTAAACCACTGAAACACAATGAGAGCAACCATGCCAAATTTTAGGCAATTCTATCACCTTAAGTGGAGTTCTAACCTTGACAACATATTTTATTCCTTAGAGAGAAACCCATCTACAGCTCTGCCTGAAGTGCTTTAAATCCTTACAGGTGAATTACGCCAAACTTATTGGAGTAGCTTGTATTACCCTGATATTCAGCTGCTGTCATTTTCAACAGTGAACTAGAAGTTTATCAAATCTTATGCAGGCTGCAGAGATTCAACGTTCATTAAAAAAAAAAAACGAACAAAAAACCCCCAAAACCCACTGCACCTTTGTTCCCTACAATAGGTAGTAGTTGAATTTATTACAGCAACCCTTTTACATTTACTACATTCCAGCATTTACTTTTACTAATATCTTTTTTTTTCTGGCAGGAAGCCATGATGTTATTGCTTTATATTCCTAGTCAATGTTAACCCAACTGTAAAATAAATTATGTGAGCTATTTTAGAAACACTGAAGTGGCAAAATGCTACAGTAGAAAATATAGTAAAATGTCCCCTTTTTAATCATCCACATCAGACTTGCCAGAAAGTATAGCTAGAGCAAAATTATTGTCGCATATGAAAGCCATTCGCAGGAATAGAAAAGGCAATATTTGGATTCTGAAGTGCTAAATAAGCTATAAAACTTTATCACTGTATTTAAACTTGTTATTCTCTGACAAGCAAATGTACTTTCTCTCTGGAAGAACAGAAGAGCCTCAAAGAGCCACAAGTTTCTGTAAGAAAAAGTCAATTATAGTTCACCAAAATTTTTTGGAAGGCAAAACAGTAATTTCCTTTTTGCTGCTCTCCTTCCCCCCTCCCTGTTTCCAGGAGAGAAACATACTGTCTCTTAAATAGACCATGGAGCTTCCCTGTAATAGATTTCAACTCTCAAACCTCCATTTTGCAGTAAGATATTATTAAGTAGCATACAGCTTCACATACTGGAAAAAATTGCTTTCTTTCTGGAGCTTCCAATCTACCCACACCACACAGCAAGCTCTGTGAACAGACAATAAGATAGAAAAGGGCTTTATTGCCATGACTGTGGTGAATCCAAAGCTATTGCTTTCCAGCCATCTGAACCACATACTTAGGTAAGGTGGAATAGAGAACAACCAACCAAAGGAGTCACTACTAAATGCATTGTCATTAACATAGCATGTGTATTTATTTTAGTCATATATGAGCAGAGTTTATTTACTGTGTAAACATAAAGCTCAGTAAAGCTGGTGACAATTTCGAGTAATTCTAAACTACCGAATTCACAGTAGCCATATATATCACTTTATTTATGTTCTGTGAACCACTAACACAGAATAAGAAAGCCTCTCTCCTCAACTGGTGGAAATTTTTATAGTTGCAACAAAGAAAGTTTAAATAGTCTATTCTACTCTTAATAATAACTGAGCATTTCACAGCTTAAAAAATGTCCAGAGTCAGGTATCCTCAGCTTTGCTACCTCTTTAAGCATTCCTTTTGTCCTGAAAAGAGTCTGAGTGAACACATACTCTAATAAGGATTTTAACAGTTCCCTTTACAATTTGCTATTACATTTCATAAGCTGGTGGTTTTGCCCCCTGTTGATCAGATAGTGATGAAGTCAGATGAGAAAAGAACACTGGAAGCCGAAAAACCGGATTGCTCATTTAACACAAAGGAATGCTTTGATCGCCAAGTCATCACCTAGCAGCGTGCATTAAGTATCTTACCCCATCACTGCTTACAAGAGCTCTTTCACTGATCAAGGCAAGCAAGCATCTTCTCCCCCTTTTCCAGCTGTTAAAAAAAAAAGAAGAGAAAGTCAAGCAGACTCTCATTTTGTGGTTGGCAAGGGAACAACAATAGGTTTCTAACACTCCTTTCCCTAGGGAGAGCAAGTTCTTTCATTTCTACCAGTTGCCAGCAAGAAACATATCACAAGTGGCTGCTCTCTTGTACATATGCTGTTAGCTCTGCTTGTTTGAATATTCACTAGAACAAATGACACACCTGAGACTCCTCATGTGCAGACCCAGGGAGTTAGTGCCATCAGCCTGAAGATATCATACACCTGGCTAGAAAAGAAATGTACAAAATCCACTGCATTGAGATGAGATCCTATGGGGCTCTGCTTCAATTCATGGTATGCTCATCTGCGTGCTGAGCAGTTTATATTTCTGTAAATGGTGTGACATTCCAGCTGACTTAAAAATCTAAATTTATTTCACTAGGCTACCAAGCAACCAGAACTGACGAATTAGAAACAATTTGCACTTGTTTAGCTATTTCAGAAAGTACCATGAAGGACAGCACTGTAGGATGAAAATTTATGTACTCAGGAAAGCAGAGAAAGACATACCACTATTTTGATTCCAAGTGCCTCAAGGTAATTTAGAAAACACATTGCACAGTTATTTTGAAAAGGCATAAAGATTCCACAGGGGGGCATTTTATAGTCTAATACACTTTTCACCTTAACACAAGACACTATACAGAAACAGCAGATTGGCAGGCTCAAGTAACTAGAAACAAAACTAAACCAGAAACTCAAACCAATTTTTTTTTTTTTAAAAGTCTTGGAAAAAGCAAAGATGGTGTTCTCCATACAGGCTCTGTAGCTTTGAATAAAGGGTGAGGCGCAGCTGCACCTTTGCTTTATCTGATCTTTGCTTTGTAGTGAAAAGTAGAACTCCAATATTGTAGTAGTCACCTGCTGGAGTGCAGGGGAAGAAATTTTCTTTAACATAGAGTGACCTAATTCCTAGGGTATGTTTGGTAAAACATACTGAAAGAACAACTTAGCTACCTTAGAAAGACATGCATCAACACAAGGAAACACAAGAGAACACAAGGAAAACTCTGAGGTCAAAATTCTGGTGAGGTACTTCTGGTTTTCCACATGCAAGATGAAATCCCAAGCCTAAATGAGGAACTTGCTTGGCCTGTCATGCTGCAGACCTACTTGTAGGTTCCCAGTTCTGCCAGAGCACGTGGGTGAGCTTTGTTACCCTTTCAGACAGGAGCAGTACAGACTGCCTCATAACACTTCTATCCCACACTGGGAATCTCTTGAGGACCAAGCCTGCGCTGTGTTTGATTAACAGTCCCGTTCTTTCAAAATGAGAAATGTCTGCCAGCCTAGTTTCAGATGCAACTAAATAGCCAGTATTATCCCAAAAGTCAACTTGGCAGTACCAAAACAAATTTTGGATTCTAGATTATTTGCCCCTACCAAGCAGAACACAAATCTAATGTTAGCACTTACCAGCAGCCCCTGCTGGGTTAGACTTACACTTACGTGTAGCAACACTGGCACGTTTCAAACTTAGTTTTGCTGTCCTTTCCAAACCACAGCTTATTTTAGCTTACTTACATTTATTGACTTACTCTCCTACCACAAGACCCTTCAATCATTAGCTCTGTCATTATAGGGGGTACAGTTTATCCTGTCCAGAGGTTCTTCTACAACCCGTTTAATCTAAAGCCAGTATCTTCTGTTGATCTGAACCCTAACTCCATCCTGCAGTTTACCATTGATTGCAAACAGATGGCTTAGATATAGCTACGAGGCTTCTGTTGATGCTATGCTTAAACTAGCAGCTCCTTCTGAATTCAGCTATCCTGTAACTGCCAGAAGATCTTAAACCAAACCCATCACCCCAGCACCAGGCCAAGCACCTGTAGGGTGCTGGCCTGATGTTTATCTGTCAAAAACATAAACATAAGGGGATAATGTTGGTAGCATGATCTGTAAAAACAAGCCTTACTTAGGTTTACTTAGAGCTTAACTTAGAGCCAGGCTTAATCTGTCTCACTGACTCCTTACTGGAGTATAAACAGATCATTTACACCTGTGCCTCCTTTTCTAAATTTGGTATCAGCAGAGTTATGCTGTTGTAGATGAGCTGAGATCCAGCTTGTTAACTGTGCAATTCCTTTGCTGTGAGTACCACGGAATGAAAAGAAGCTTTAAAGAAAATACTGGAAAATAATTCCTCTTATTATAGGGTGCTTGGATCTGTTCTGTAAAACAGATAAAGAATGAAGCTATGTTCTATCTGGATTTAATTAGGTGATGCAGTGCCTGGAAGAAAGGAGTAGGAAGGCAGCTAGTGAAATGTTCTTAAGCAAAACTGGGAGCTTCATGTACAACTGTCTCTTTTTGATTATGTCTGTGTGGATCCCTCCTTGGGATGTGAGCTACCCTTCTAGGGACTCAAAGTCTCCAAGTGTATAGTACCAGAAGCCTACCTATTGTACATAAGGATTTAGATTATGACCTTCTTAAATGTCACAAGCTTTTGCTTTTTGGCTGTGTAAGGTTTTAGTTCCTTAATGCACTAAGAACTTAAAGACTAGCTGCGTTGTGTGTCATGATAAACTATACCAGGTACAGCTGATACGCCTGTAAGAGTCTATGATCAAATACTCAACAGGTTGTGGAGCGTTACAGAAGTATTTCCCTGGACCAAACTTGTACAAGGGTATTTGTGCAACAAAATGTGTTTGTCAAATTTGCTGGATTTCTGAGGCAATTCAGAAGGTGAAAATGGGACAGCACTATCTCAACAGGTTTAGATTTTGCAAGCCGTTTATAAGAGTTCTTCACATCATTGACAGCAGTTACAGCTGCGTTATTGCTGATATAGCTATAGGGTGATTCCTCTGGCACATGAACTACAGGCAGAAATTATTCCCTACATCAGATCAAATCTGTATGCGTGCACTGGAAAAATTCTGTCCAAATTACACCTAGGCAACTCTTCTGACCTACTTATTCCAGACACTGGTTATCCAATGAGTCTACTCAAATGTCTGGCCAGCAGTTGGCAAACACAATACAGTTGCTATACTTCACTGAGATGCAGCCAGAGAATACTGGAAGGATGTTCTTACATCCTGACAGACATCAGCTTTTCTGCACCTTATCCTCAGTCTGTTCTCAATGCATTAGTTTGTATGCCCCCACACGGTGGGGTGTACAAGTTAATGAGAAACATTCTTCGTGCTATGGTAAATAGCATTAAGAAAATGTTTCTCAGGATGTAGTGGTCTTTTCTACATATCCAAATATCTAGCCATTTTTTCACGTCACCTGAGTAGACCATAAAGGGATGCACCCTACTGTGCCCCAGAGAGTCCTGTAAATTTCAGTAGCAGCTACAAGATGCAGGAAAAAAAAGTAAATTGGGGGTGGGGGTGGGGGGGGTGTATGTTAACTGCATTCAAAGCTTTATGTTACAAAATGGTATGTTTTGAGTGATTACAGAGATAATGACACAATAGCAAAACTCTGTAGACTTTTTTCTAACCCATGAAAAAGACAATTATGTAGGCTTTTTGGAGGACAACTGGGAACTCTGTAGCTGATTTTTTTCCACCTGTGGAAATACGGACAGGCCTGGGCCCTGGCAGAATAATATACTATTTCTATTAGCTTTCATATATTGTTATTCTATAGTCTTCTGTTGAATATGGTCTTCTGGGTAGCTACTATGTGAACAAAGAACACAACGCTATTTCTTGCATCTGGATAAAGGGCGGCATACCAGATTCTCTGAGCTAGGAACGCACAGCTGAAAGACCTTTGCCATGTAATTTCCCCCCTCTCACAGACACCCTCCACCTCCCTGCCTCCCCACCCCCATCCCCCAAATCATCTGACTTCTGAGCAGTTTGGTTCCTGGCAGCCATGAATACTTTGGTGGTACCTGCTGCATCTGACCGTTTTTTCCCGACTTCTTCAATCCATCAATGTCAAACCTGAAAGCACAATGACGCGCGCTCTCTTTGGGCATCCAATCAGTCTGAAGTGGTATGTTTGTGAAACAAGCAAAGCTCTTCAACATGAGGCCTGGGAAGACAGGAACACACACAGGGTGTCATCAATTAATGAGTTTTCCTGCAGGTACAACATCATTTGTCAGAACGTCCATTTTCCTGAAAGTAGCTCCAGGGTTTAAAAATGAAACCAAATGCATTCTGAAAACAAGATTACTTATAACAATTTGTCTCTCTTTTCAGTAACGTGATATTCATATTTCAGATCTGCACCACTTGTTTTAATAGCATAAATTGATTGAATTCTGCCTAGAAAGTGGGGGAAGGGGTATGCGGCTAAGCTATCCAAAGGCCCATTCCTATATCCAGAGTCCCACAGCACATATCAATGAGGAGAAAAGCTTTTATCATTGGTGCTTTTAAGAAGTATTTTCCATTGTACAAATAGTTTGCCAAAGACCTGCTGCTTCTAGGAGATTCTCAGTTATGAACATACTATGTAGAAAACCCCCAGCATTTAAGAGAGCCTCACCAGGCCAGCCCTTGCTAATACTCAAGTCTGCTTTGACCCACTTCAGGAGAAAACACATGTGAATTCAAGGAAAGGCATTAGGCAGTGGTTTGCATTGTCTGGCAACCTCTACCTCAGACTCATTCCTGTGAGTACATGTATAGAAAGAAGGCATAAACTCCTTTATGGGCCCCAAATTTCCTTGCAAGGTGTCACGAAGATCTGTGCAACTAAAATGAGAATGAGGAACTCCTACTTCTTTACACAAAGGACTATTATTTTTTCATAGGAGACTTTCCTAACTCCTCTTTTTCATGCTCTGGCTGAGAAGTGAAGCACAGCTTTTCCTTCTTGGCTGCCTATAGTGTTACTCTGAAGTACCAGAGAAGAGCAATTAGATCATGCCTACATGGAAACTTTTAATCGGACTGAAACTGGGTCAAAAACAATAGCTGTACTCTGCAGCAGTCTTCCTATTTCAAAGCTGAATTTGCAAACTGTTTTTTTTTTCCTTTCATGCTGCAAAATCAAC
This sequence comes from Gymnogyps californianus, assembly GCF_018139145.2. NCBI lineage: Eukaryota > Metazoa > Chordata > Aves > Accipitriformes > Cathartidae > Gymnogyps > Gymnogyps californianus. Next base: position 34,971,755 of record NC_059500.1, on the reverse strand, counting down.
ATTTAAAAAATTGTGTGGGTTACAAGGTTAACCTGTGCATTGAACAGACACTTTACAGTGTGTCGTGGTTTAACCCCAGCCAGCAGCTAAGCACCATGCAGCTGCTCGCTCACTGCCCCCCCACCCCTGGGATGGGGGAGAGAATCAGGAAAAAAAAACCTCGTGAGTTGAGATAAAGACAGTTTAATAGGACAGAAAGGAATGAAAAACAATGATAATGATAATAATAATATGACAATAGTAATACTAAAAGAATTAAACTATACAAAGCAAGTGGTGCACAATGCAATTGCTCACCACTCGCTGACCAATGCCCAGTTAGTTCCCGAGCCGCGATCCCCCCTCCCAGCCAGCTCCCCCAGTTTATATACTGGGCATGATGTCATATGGTATGGAATAGCTCTTTGGCCAGTTTGGGTCAGCTGTCCTGGCGGTGCCCCCTCCCAGCTTCTTGTACCCCTACAGCCTTCTTGCTGGCTGGGCACGAGAAGCTGAAAAATCCTTGACTTAGTATAAACACTACTTAGCAACAACTAAAAACATCAGTGTGTTATCAACATTATTTTCCTACTAAATCCAAAACACAGCACTATACCAGCTGCTAGAAAGAAAATTAACTCTGTCCTAGCCGAAACCAGGACAACAGGTTGTCCTGACCAGTGCAACAGGTCAGCTGAGGAGAAAAAAACCCATGTATTTATTTAATGTGTGCATTTCTGAATTCCAAAATCAGAGGTAATGAGGAAAATGAAATAGGTTTTTTTCTTGAGGGACTGTAGCATTTGCAGCCTGGCCTGGGACCTGGATACAGAAGACAGAATTGTTTTCAGATCCTTTTGTTTTGCTTTAACCATAAGATGAAGGTTGCTTTACTGCAGAAGTTTGTTGGTTTAGTTTTGGCTCCTTGTACATCTGATCTATAGAGATCTCTTTCCACGGCTTGGTGTGCTGACGGTGACGAGTCAGTACAGGCTTTCACTGAGATGCTCCCTCAAAGCCCTGGCTCAGCAAGACCCACCCTGCTTTATCACCAGATGCTTTCTGTATCACTTTTGCTTTTGCTCTCAAGTTTAGTTAAATACATTAATGTTCTACATTAAAATGCATAGATCAATCTGGACAAATCAGTAGCAAACCAATTCCAATGTCGAGGGGCAAGCCCTGAGCTGGGGTCAGGTTCCTCTCAGTCACAACAATAGCAATTAGGCCCATGCTAAAAGGCTTTATTCAGAGCTGATTCGGACCAAATCTTGATGCCAATGGAATTGTCCTATTGTGCGAGTGAAATGAGAACAAAATTTGCTTTTAAGTTAAGTGGGAAAACTGTCTTCAGTGGGTTTTGGCCTGCGTCCATAGGCTTTGGTTTTTGAGGCCTAGTGTGAGGGAGAACCTTTTTTGTTGTTTATGCCTTGTGAAAGGTCAAAGATGTAATGAGTCCTGCCAGCTTGAAAAATAAAGCCTAATATGCAGAAATGATTGAAATGTTAAACTGCTATAAATTGTAGACATTATGAAGTGCTAAATTCAGCACTGCTTAGGGTCTTTTATTATCTGTCACTGGCATGAGCATGTGAGTAATTTCGGTTCTCCGTTCGTTAATGCCTCAGCGCTCGCCCTGTCAGGCTGTGCTTCCCTCCATACGAAACCACTGCAAGGAAGGGCGTTATTCTGAGCAATGACTTATCACATCATGTCATTTGACTTTTTCTCCACTGTCCTTGCAATACAATTTCTCAGGTAATCAGCAAGAAAATAATAGTGTTTCAGACATGTGAAAGAAGATAAGGACTATGCTTTAATTAGGTGAGAAGTTTATGAACTTAACTCATTCAGGAATGACTGACTACATCTTAGTCAATGTGGCCATGATTCTTCTTTAATTATTTCTATGAGGCAAAGGTTTTTCATAGCCCCAAGCGTTATCACATCTGGCTCTGAGCTTACCCTTGGGAAACTTGCCCTCCCTGCATGGACAAGGCCCATACAGAGGGTTGTTTCCTTGCAGTACTAGTCATGAGGAGCCCTAACTTTCTTCCACTAGCTCTTGGGAGATGCTTCCTTTTGAATTGCTATCTTGTTTTGCAAGAGACTGGATCATCACTATTTATGGCAATATCACCACAACCAGAACATCATCTCCCTACCTCTTGCCTGCCTGTGGATATGGCTGGAAAACTCTTCCCACATAGCATTGCTGTCTCTAAAAAGAAAACTTCCTTTCCAGCCCCCAGGATAGATCCTTCCCTTTACAGCATATCAGGGAGGGAAGATAAAAGCAGTCCATCTAGACATGGAAGGGAGCACACGTTGGAGACACAGAGCTTGCACCCCCTTTCCACCACACACAGTGTGCTGGGGGCTAATGGTTGCCACAGGCCTGTCCATACAAACATAAAGCTTTGCAACGATCTCCAGGAGGAGAAAGATTACAAAAGAAGCAAATAGCTCTTTCCTTGGCAGTCTAGAAACACCTTCTCATCTTATTACCAAGGATTCAGGGATCATATTGCAACCAAAATCAAAGAAAGAGAAATGTTTGGTGCCTGAAAAACATACGTTTTTTTATCAAGCTCCTTCCTGCCATATCTCGTGGTATGGTTCAGAAAAATGCAGATAAACAGGAAACCTACCACTAATGTCCCCATACAGCTTTCATCCACCTCATTTGTGACATGTAGATGAGCTTTCTTCTGGCCTAATTTACCACATGCCACTGCCTACTCTTGTTCTAGATTTGCGGGTTCTGTTCTTGTGTGTTCTCCTCTCCTGCAAAAATCCTGAATGTTGCCAGGACAGGATAATGGGAGAAGCACAAATCTCAATCATCCACAGTTTTATATTACTCTTTAACACAGAAAAGCAGAAACTAGTCAGCTATTACAGTTCCCATATGGGCATGGACCTTTATTACAGCAAACCCCACCTACTGTGGTACTACCCATCTAGAGGCTGGAATATTCTTTTTAAAAAAGGATCTTGTTAGGCACAAGCACTGGTACTCTCAGGCCCATCAAATTCCAGTACAAACTTACCAGCACACCATAGGAGCCTGGATGACAAACTATCCTTACTTTGAGAAGAATACAAATGGAACAACATGACTGCGAGATAGCTAGAACAATGCTCGTGCTCAGACTCCCATGGTACCAATCATCATAACAGCTAGGCACTAGTACTAAGCAGACATGAAGAGATAAATCTCTTGTTTATCTGACATACACAATTTGTCACTCTGATAGGACAGTAACTACATGGCAATTTATAGTGGCAATTTTTTTAAATCTTAACTTCCCTGCCAATCAGAGTTTGCAGTGTGACTATTGGTTGTATTTTAAAATAAAACTGGATTATCATGATTCAGTTTTTGCAGTACTTAGAAAGACAGTTCCTGGGAAACTTAGTGACAACAAAAAGCCGTATGTGATAGAAAAATACAGAAACATCTGAATGAATTCTGGCTGAGAAAGTAAGTATAGTGAAAATGAAACTGAAGGCTTTGCTACTTATATTAGGTACAATTATCTCACTAAAATGCATATGCCTTTAATTTATAAAGAGAATTTTTTGTCAAGTTCAGAAGGAGCAGTAGAACATACTTTGGGTGTTTCAAACTACAATCACTATCGTACAGGGCTCAATGATACATCCAAGAGCAAAGTGATTCTCTCCTGCCTACAGAATATTTATTTAATTAATGCATTGAATGAATATATAGGAGATGCTTGAGCCATTTGTACAGTATCAGGAGCAATTAATTTTGGACAGACAATTTTAAAAAGAAATCCAGTATTCCAATATTAACCTCCCTGCTGTATCTCATTTACTCAGTTTTGCAGTATAGACTTCTCTCACTTTGAACTTGCACTAGCCTCTGCAAATTTCTTCCAAACTCTAGCAGTGGGTTTACTTGTTATTCTACTAATAGTGATTGCCTTAAAATGTCACTTCATTAACTAAATCTGTTGCATCATTTTTAGCTGCTACTGGTAAAGATCCCAGAGGGGTGACAGTCTGATTTTAATAAGCAACATTGACATGGCAATTCATCAAGTGACAGGAATAAATGGCTAAGGTGAACAGATGTAACCTGGAAGTCAGGAGGAATATTTCTGTACACAAAACCAGAGATTCCATTTTATAATTATGTGGCTTTATTTTACCCATTACTGACATCTTGAAGCTCATGAATTTCAATGTGGTCTTGTTTTTTGAAGGGCACTGCAAAATTTGAAATTTGTTTTTCTCTGTCAGGGCATATGACTCAAAAACTGCAGGGGATTCAGCTGAATCTCTGAACAAAGATTGTTGCTGGATTTTATCATAATGTTTATAATGACACTGACAGGAGGCAAAAATCATCTACGTAATGAAGGAATTGAGCTTATAAGAATTTATAGCTTGCCTCCTGAGGAAGCATGCACATAGCCTCCAAACAGATTCATATCTGTCCATGACTATATACTCTGTCCTGAAAAAAGAAAAGCCCCAGAAAAGGGCCCTTAGCACTTTGAAAAGACGACAGGGCTACTAAGAGAATAAGAAAGAGAAAAGCAAGTGGGAAGACAGCAAAACAACAACAACAACAGAGAAAAAGAGCTTGGAAAAGGAATGGAAATATTGATATAGACACAGGAGAGTAAATAATGATGTGGCTTTGGGAATGAGGAGAGAGACACTGGAAACTGAGCAGATATGAAAGGAAGGATTAAAATCAGGATATGGAAGACAACAAAAAGTGGTGATGAAGAGCATGAAGAGGACAATGGAAAAAGTGAGGAAAACATGCTCAGTATATAAGCTGTAAAGAGTCATAGCCTAGAGAGGTACCACTTATCCCACAGCAAGTACTTAACCATTTTGTAGAATGACTTTACTTCTCTGTCAAAAAAGCATGAGCTATAGGTAAGGAAAGAAAAGAAGATTTGAAAAACAATTTAATATCAAACTTTGAAAATTCATTACTGGCTCACATAAAATACACCTGAAACTCAATGCATGCACATCTCTTTGGAAACTTGAATCAGAAAAGATCTTTCTGCTTGCTATTATATTAATATTTTTACTACTATATAAGAATTACACTAGATTAAAACCCAGAAACTCCATAGAGTATTTAGGTTCCTTAGAGTTTCTCTCTGTTTGGAGATGGTCTGTGCTTCATAGACTTTGGAATCGTCAGCCCTAGGACTGGTGTGCAGAGATACTTACACTTTTATTTCTTCCACTTTTCAAAGGAGAAATAGATGAGCCAGTTACCAATTTCTAAGAAATGTAAGACTATCAATATTTATTAGCGTCATCCAACAGACTAAGTTTAAAAGACTGCAGTCTGCTGTCCAACATTTTTTCCCCAGAATGAAGCAAAATGCCATATTCATAAGACAATCCTTGGAGCCTTCCAGCAAACAGGTAGAAACTGGCCAGAACTTTTCCTGTAGGACATTGGCTGAATTGCTTAAACTGGATTTATCTTTTCATTCATTCCCATTCATTCATTTGGTGATTTGTTACAGCTCCCGTTTGCTGATGATTGTCTTCTCTAGTAGCTGCTTATGTTTCCTTAACATATCTGTATTATTCATATTTATTATGAAAAGAAAAGAAGCAGTCATTCCTTCTAAATGCACTGCCTTGCCATGGGACTGTAAAAAGTGTATGAGAAAAGCCAAAGCATATGCAGAGCTTTCATAAGTGACTCAAAATGGATTCTATTAACCTCAAAAATGAGCAGTTGCCTAAAGAAGGTCATAAGCTAATTACTTACCTTATTGTGCATTGCAGAAATTACAAGAACCACAGCAGAAAGAATACTAGAAAATCACTTTAATATTCCATGATAAGATCACAAGAGAGTAATAAAGGACTTTCAGCTGTTGTTAGTAATTGCAGGAATTTTATGCAGTCTTTTAAGGGAATGAAAAAAAATTACACTCTTGATGATAAACACATAAATTACTTTAAGTAACCAAAGCACTACTAAATACAAAAAACCACCAATAAACCCCTTAAATTTAGATTGTCCACGTCAATTTTCAGAAGTGAGCTGTGCTCCAGGGTGCCTCAAAATGTCGGGCATCAAAAATCAGATACCCTAAAACATGTTATTGCTTTAAATGTGGGTTTCAATCCCACTGAATATGTAAAAAATAGAGCCTTTAAAATCATTCATCATCTTTAAAAATTATGGTCTATTTAAAATTAAATATAAGATGTGTCTAAAAATGGTTAAATGCATTCTCAGAAAAGAGATTTGTAATGGCATAGAAGGTGGGTTTCTGCACTGATGAAGTGTGAAGGAAAAAAATACAGGTAAATGGTTATTTGTAAACTAAAACCTATAGCTTCTGGAAATTATGAAATTAAGTAATGATCAAAAGGGATTTTAATATGTTGGGTAACAAACTTAGAGTGGAGAAGGCCCTTGTTTCTGTTCCACAGTAGTGCTGGGTGTTATCTCATAAAGCTACAGATAAAAAAATGTAACATTTATGATCTCCAAGATTCAGTTCACTTCTTTAAAAAAATAATTGGATTCTCTATAATTTCTATGTTTCTGATGCTCTTACAAAAAGACAGTAAGGAAACTGCCCAATTGTACAACAGAAGGAGAGGAAAACCTTGTTATGAGCAGCTAAAACATCAGAGAGACTATCACATACAATCATCATGCATGGGAATAAGTTACCACAATTTGATTGATTAACCACTGAACCATTTCCTTAGAATCAACAGTACAATAATTTTTTATCAATGAAACATGCCTGTATTCATATTCTGAAGAGCAGGAAGCCTAATAACCATTCAAACTAGACCAGAACTTGACGCACAATGTGGCCATTGCTGCCGTAGCTGGAGCTCCAGCTGTGCAGCAGAGCTGCAAACCCTGGTAACAGAAAGCCAACATACACCTTTGTTCCCCAAGGCGCCTCTAACATTCATTGGCTGAGGGGACCTCAGCTGAAAATTTTGCAGTAGACTTGCGTGTGTCTCTGTGCACATGTGCATGAATAACTATTATGAAGTATTTTACAAAGCAAGAATAGCATAGGCTGTTCATTTTCAAGATAGCAAGATGAGAAATTTTAGTTGACATATGTAGGAAACCAAAAAATTTCCTTTAACTTAGAAAGACACTTGGAGCTGCCTTCTACATACCCATTTTGTGATCAGCCTGGATTTAATTCAACAAGTCCCGATGAAATCCAGTATTCAAATTCTAGGTCAAGATCACAGCTTCCATCCATTTTTCTGTACTTTGTCACAAACTCCATAGTGGGCTTATTCCAAATGCTGGATTTGAATTTAAATTCTGAGGAACTAAAGAACTGAAGTTCAAAGGTTGTTCCTACGGTTTTCCTTCTCTCTCCTTACCCCTCTTCTAAACAGAGGCCCAATTTAAACATTCCCTATTGCAAACGGAGCACTAGGATGGCAAAGCAATTCTTAACCTAGCCAAAAGGACCTGCTCCCCCTCTGTGTGTCTCCATTTATACTCCTTCCGTTTCTGCTCAGCAGTAGCTATCATAATAGCATTAGCTCTTTTAAGTATTCCTGGCCATTTCTGCACAAGTGCAGAACTGACAATGCTCAAAAACAGTGTACGGCACTTCTAAAGGAGGACTCCATTACTGTATTTTGCATGCTTATCTGAGGAAAGAAGAGGGGAAAAAACAAACTTCCCTTCAAAAATTCTGTCCTCTAGAAGCAAAACAAAGCCTCTGCTAAATGAATGGCAGAGGGATAGCTTCAAGAGTGTTTGTTTTCCTGCATTAACATACCGTTGTCACTTCATATTAATGCACAGGCAAGAGGCAGAAGTGGTAATTAGAAGACATATGAGAATATTGTGCGTACATTGAAAAATTACGCTTATCGGAGGGTGGGCCTGGAACACTAAGCACAGTCTCCTTCCCAACAGGTGTAGTTATTTTCTTGGTAGTGGGTATTTTTGTTTGTTGTTAGGAATCTTGCTCTTCATCCTGGGAAGTGCAACAATTCTATTTATAATACCAAACCCCTCAGTACTTTCGTGTCTCATTTTAATTCTTCATTTCAAGGACCGTTATTTGGGCTGTGCGTTCTTTGTATGACACGCTGCATTTGCTCTCCTTATAGGAAATTTAGGGGTTTTTTTTTTTTCCAACTCTGTTAACAGGAGAAGGGGAAAGACAGCCGTGTGTAGATGGTTATCCTATTGTACTCTGATTTTATGAAACACTATAGCACTGATCGCTATCGTATTTTTTCCTCTGCTTAAAATTTTGAAAATTAGATTGCAATTTGCAAAGGCTAGACCAATCTGAACAAGTAAAAGTCATTATTACTTAAAGTGAAATTTTCACCCTGCCTCCTCTAGGTGAATTTACTGTTCCTGTGTGTCAGCTTGATGGTACAGAAAGCCGAAATCTTGTATTTGTTCAGAGCACATATATGGACAGTGGCAGGGCTAGCTTTGACGTCCTGTGTCATATCCTTAAAGAATAATAAGAAACACGAGGCACAGCTCATGGTGTTGGCTAGTTTATGAAAGCAGTATTGTAAGCAAGGCTGAAATGGTTTAAAGCAGCCCATCTACTGCCGGGAATTATTGTTGCTGCCAGCCTTTAGGAGCACTGAGTGTCGTTCCGGCCATAACGCCTGCAATAGTTGTAAGAAGCGAGGTCACATAGAGAATCTGCTTCAGCAGAAGGACAAAAGGTCCCTTTTCCCTTTCCTACTCTTCTTCTGTGTTGGAGTGGCTTTGTTTCCAGCCTTAGGTAAAGGTATTTTTCACTAGCATGGTGAAAAGTCACCAAAAGAGTGCCCTGGTGCCTGCATGATGGTCAATACCCTACATCATCAGAGACAGTCTGACAAAGGTTCTGTTGTTTAGCTTATAAATAGGTATGGTGATGAAGGCAGAAGAGACTTGTGCTTACTCCGTTGCAGCTGTCAGCCATCAGCTGAAAGGTTTTAGATTTTACCTCCAGTCACCGGAATCTTTAAAAGCTTTCTTTGCTCCCTGTTTTTTCTTGCCTGCTTCTTTGCTCTATTTATCATCTCGGTATTTCTGATTTATCCACGGCTAAATAGAATCCCATTCAAAAAACTTCACCTTGTAGGGATATGATCATTTTCAAATATGACTTGTTTTTGGAAGTGCCAGTGCTCGGTCACGCTCACAGTAAAAGCGTTTCCTGATGTTCCCACCTCCTACGCACCCATTTTGTGATCAGCCCGTATTGCCACGTATCCACCCTTGAGCTTGGGGATAGCCAGCAAAACCCCTGTAGAGTGCTACTATGCAAGAACATGATTGCCCTGGAAATAGTAATACACGGAAGTGCTACTTAGAAAAAATATCAGTGGACACCTGCCCACCCCCCCAGGGAGCCCTTGACCTGCACCAAAATCATGTACTTTCAAGAGACTCCCCTATATTCCTACCTATCTTCTTTGTCTTAGCATCCACAGAACCCCATTTCTTAAACTCACCTGTGTGCATCATCACAGAAGGGCTAAGGTTAGAAGAGTCCTTTGGAGCTGCTCTGGTCCAACCTGCTTGAGCTGAGCAGGGGGATTGGACCAGATGGACCTAGAGCTGGCTGCCCAGGACCATGTCCAGATGGCTTTTGAAGATCTCCAAGGATGGAGACTCCGTCATCTCTCTGGGCGACCTGTGCCAGTGCTCAGTCACTCTCACAGTAAAAAGTGTTTCCCGGTGGTCATACAGAACCTCTTGTGTTTCAGTTTGTGCACATTGCCTCTTGTCCTGTCATGGGGCACCACTGGAAAGAGCCTGGCTCCGTCTTCTTTGCACCCTCCCTTCAGGTGTACATATACATGGAGAAGATCCGCCCCCAAGCCTTCTCTTCTGCAGGCTGAACGGTGCCAGCTCTCTCAGCCTTTCCTCATAAGAGAGACACTCCACCCCTTCATCATCTTAGTGGCCCTTCGCTGGACTCCCTCCAGTAGCTCCATCTCTCTCTTGTACTGGGGAGCCCAGAACTGGGCACACTACTCCCCATGAGGCCTCAACAGTGCTGAATAAATGGGAAGGATCACCTCCCTCGACCTGCTGGCAACACTCCTCCTCATGCAGCCTGGGACACCGTTAGCTTTCTTTGCCACCAGAGCACAGGTCTGGCCTATGTTCTACCTGGTGTCCACCAGAACCCCCAGGCCTTTTCTGCAAAGCTGATTTGCAGCCTGTTGGCCCCCAGCGTATGCTGGTGCACGAGGTTGTTCCTTCCCGGAGGCAGGACTTTGCACTACTCCTCGTTAAACTTCGTGAGGTTCCTGTCAGCCCATTTCTCCAGCCTGTCAAGGCCCAACTTGATGGCAGCACGAACCTCTGGTGTACCACCCGCTCCTCCTAGTTTTGTACCATCAGCAAACTCGCTGCAGGTACACTCTGCCCCATCATCCAGATCATTAACGAAGGTATTGAACAGGACTGGAGCCAGTAGTGACCGCTGGGCTCCACTGCTAGTTACTGACCTCCAACCAGACTTTGTGCCAGGGATCACCAGCCTCTGGGCCTGGCCATTCAGCCAGTTTTCAGTCTCCCTCACTGTCTGCTCATCCAGCCCATACTTCCTCAGACTCTCCGTGGGGATGTCATCTCTCTGTGGGGAGACGGCTTCAAAAACCTTAGTGAAGTCAGGGGAGACAACATCCACTGCTCCTCCCTTCTCGACCAAGCCAGTCATTTCATCATAGGAGGTTATCAGGTTGGTCAAGCAAGACTTGCCCTTGGTGAATCCATGCTGACTACTCCTGATCACCTCCTCTTCCTTCATGTACCTGGAAGTGGTTCCCAGGATTAGCTGCTCCATCACCTCTCCAGGGATCGAGGTGAGGTTGACTGACCTGTAGTTTCTTGGATCCTCCTTCTTGCCATTCTTGAAGAGAGGAGTGGCAATTTGCTTGCCTTCAGTCCTCAGGCACTACTTTCATCACCGTGATTGTTCAAAGATTATCGAGAGAGGCCTTGCAATGGCACCAGCCAGCTCCCTCAGCACTTGTGGGTTCATCCCGTCAGGGCCCATGCACTTATGTCTGCCCAGTTTGCTCAAGCATTCCGTGATCTGATCCTCTCCCACCAACGGAAGTCTTTTTTGCTCCAGGCTTTCCCTCTGCTCTCTGAGACCTGGGATTCAGGAAGGCCAGTCTTGCATTCAGTACCTCAGTCTTTTCCATGTCCTGTGTCACCAGGTCGCCTGCCCTGTTCAGCAGATGGGCCCATATTTTCCGTAGCCTTCCTTTTGTCACCTATGTCTTTACAGAAGCCCTTCTTGTTGCCTTTTATGTCCCTCACCAGATTCAATTCCAGTTGGGCTTTGGCTTTCCTAACCTCATCCCTGCATGCTCAGACACTGTCACTGTATTTCTCCCAGCTTACCTGTCTCCACTTCCACCTTCTGAATGCTTCCTTCTTGTGACTGAATTTGGCCAGGAGCTTCTTGTTCATCCACACAGGCCTCCTGACATTTTTGCCTGACTACGTGTTCATGGGGATGGCCTGCTCTTGAGCTTAGAGGAGATGACCCTGCAGTATTAACCAGCTTTCCTGGGCCCCTCTTCCCTCCAGGGTTTCACCCCGTGGCACTCTTCCAAGCACATCTTTGAAGAGGCCAGAGTCTGCTCTCCTGCAGTCCAGGGATGTGATCTTGCCTTTTGCCCTGCTCACTCCCTTCTCTCTGGGTCCTGAACTCCACCATCTCATGGTCACTGAAGCCAAGGCTGCCTTCAGCCTTCACATCCCCAATAAGACCCTCCTTGTATGAGATCCAGCACTGCACCTCTCCTTGTTGGTTTCTCTCTCAGTTGGGTCAGGAAATTGTCATTGATGCCCTCCATGGGCTATGCTGCTGGTTTGCTTATGTCCTGCTGTTTTTTTTTCTTTCTAGTAGACGTCAGGTTAGTTGAAGTCCCCCATAAGGACCAGGTCCTGTGAATGTGAGGCTGCTTTTATGTGTCTATATAGGGCCTCATCTGCTTTTTCTTCCTCATCAGGTGGCCTATAGCAGACACCCACTACAATGTCGCCCTTACCTGTCTTCCCTTTAATCTTCATCCATAAGCTCTCTGTTGACTCCCTATCCACCCCCAGGCAGAGCTCCTTGCACTCCAGCTGTTCTGTCACATAAAGGGCAACTCCCCTTCCTCATCCTCCTATTCTGTCTTTCCTAAAGAGCCTGTGTCCCTCCATTGCAACATTTCACTCATCAGAGCCATCCCACCATGTCTCTGTGATCCCAACAAGATCGTAGCCCTGCAACTGCCCACAGATCTCCAACTTATCATGTGTATTCCCCTTCCTGCATGCTTTAGTATACAGGTACTTCAGAAAGGCATCCCAGCACACTGATTTCCCAGAAAGGTTTTGGAGATTTCTCCATAATGATGCCTTTCCTTGCTTACATGCAAATGGTGGAGTTGACCCCACTTAAGCCTCCTTTTGTTGATTCTGTGATCCCTTCCTGTCACATCACTCCATGCTGTTTGCTTGTTGAGCCTGTCTGTCGTTTCTTCCCAGGATTGCTAGTAACTCTCTTCCTTCAGCATCATTGATAGTTTTAAGCCCTCCTTACCAGCTCAGACATCCTACTGGCAAAGACACCTCTGCCCAGCTTAATGAGGTGGAGCCCATCTCTCCCAAGCAGGTGCTGGTCTGCAAAAAGGGTCCAGTGGTCATAGAACCCAAAACCCCGTCACCGGCTCCACAGCCAATTATTGACCTGCATTATCAGTTCCCTCCTCCTCACACCCTTTCCCCTCACTGGCAGGATTGACGATAACACCACTTGGGCCCCGATGCCCTTGACTACCACCCCCAGAGCTCTGAAGTCACTTTTCATACTGTCCAGGTTGCCCCTGGCAGTATCATTGGTACCCACATTGAAGAAAAGCAGGGGGTAGTAGTCAGAGGGTCAGACAAGCTTTGGCAGTCCCTCCAGAACATCCTGGATCTGGGCCCCCAGCAGGGAGCAAACCTGTAGATGATAGGTCAGGTTGGCAGATTGGTGCCTCTGTCCCCTGCAGCAGGGAGTCACCCATTACAGTCAGTCGCTGCTTTTTCAAGGTGGTCATGCATGGTTTAGTGTCAGGTAGCCCAGTTCCTTTGCTTGAAGGCACATCTGGACCTCTTCAACTCTGAGGGCAGTGAACCTATTTTGTAGCTGTAAGCCCTTAGGTAGGGCAGGAGTCTTCCTCTTTGTGCCTGAAGTCACCAACTTCCACCTTTCACCTTCTCCAGAGGTTGCACTTATGCTAGAGATGCATACTGCCTGCACCTCAGTAGCGGTTGGGGTCCAGCGCTTTTCAAGCTGTTGCATCTCAGAGAAGATTCTTGTCTATCTCCCTTTCATCTTCTCTGATGCTGTGCAGACTGCTCATTTCCTCCCATAGCTCCTCCACTTGTAGGCACAGCTCCTCCAAGATGGCACACCTCCTGCAGGACAGAGGGTCATCTCTCCTGGTGTCAGAGAGAGGCCCCAGGCACCCCCTGCAGCCTGGGGCTTGGAAGGATGCTTCCGCCATCTGAAGCTCTGCCTGCATCAAAGCCTCTGCCCTGGCAGGGACAGCTGCTCCAACACTTGCTGGGGAAACTGCCCTGTGGCATGTAACCACTGTACCTGACACTGTTTACACTGGTACAAATTCAGCTGAGGCCTCCTTCTTTATGCCTTTCTGCACAAACTGCTGCATCTGTTGGCTGCCTTCATGAGCTGTACTTTAGGCCTAGTTCTTATAAAGACTTCTTCCAAGCACTAGCTAAAAGGTGCTTGACCCTCCCTATTCAGGGGGCTCCTGCAAGAAAGGCTCCAGGCACCCTGGCTCGAGGGCAGCTGACCACACTCATTAGAAGCTGCTAGAGCTTCCTCAGGCCCACACATAATTGCTTGATTTGAGTTTGGGGGGACAAAAAGTATGGTTCCAGTGAAATGGAGAGTGACTCCCATTGACTTCAAAGAGATAAAAAATTTAAATCTTAATAACATGTGTTAATTCTTCATATGGTCATAGGAACGCAAGTATTGTATGATTCCTCATCTGGGGGAACTGATGCTCCTCAGGCACTTTGATTGGAAGCAATGAAAAGGGTTATAAAAACTTGAGGAATGGGAAGACAACCCATGCCAGCTCTTTGCTAAGAATTCTTAGCGTGTTTACCAGATTTTTTCGCAAGGAGTGAAAAAGCAAGAAAACACACTGGACTAAGCCACAGCTATATTTTTTAAATCATCATTTTTAGCACAAGTATTTGAGAAATCAAAAACGTTTGAGTCACCGATGGAGACTGTGATAGTGAGCGGTACATGGGAGCTGCAGAAAAGCGGTCTGGATCCAGAATGAGTCATTTCTTCATTCCCCAGTAGCAGAGCAAACCCAGACCCAGACTAAAGCATACCAGTCACGGTTGCTTGGGGTTACTGGCAACTGCAATAAAAATACGTCTGACTGTAGATTCTTAGACCCATGGACCAGACATAAATAAAATAACTCTTGCTTGCAAAGGAGAAAATCTGATGGTGGGGAAAACTTCTGAATACGAATGCGTGGTTGAAAAAACAATGTCTTATCTCTACTCTGTAGAACTCTCTATTTAGCTGTTCCATATTTATTTATAACATCCAGAAAGAGGCAGTCCCAATGCAAAGGCTGAATACAGTCTCTTTATAGAAGAAAAGATGCTTTTCCATTTCTAGGGCAGCAGCACAAATTCATCACAGAACCTCCAAAATTTTTACACTAGTTGTTCTGTATAAAATTAGGCAAAAAGTATTGGAGAAAAAGTTTGTACCATGAGGAACACTAATAAAGCTACTACTTCCATGACAATTTCAGGTAGATTAAGACATTCTTAAAAAGACTTAAATCACATGAAGAATCACTGCTTTGTTTTTTTGCTGTACATTCTTTCAGTCATTGATACACCAGCTCCAAGCTTAAGAACTGGAAAAGAAAGAAAACATACTCTTTAGACATTATAAAATCTGTAGGGCGTGAGATGTATTAAGAATAGCCTACACAAGACATGGAAGTATAAAACTTTGTATGGTAACATTATGCAGAATTATATGCTGTGCTAACAGCCCTTAAATGGTGTGAATTATCTTGTTACTATACAGAACAAAATCATTTGATTAGCTTACAGAGAGTTCACTAATTTGGGCTGATTAAGCTACTGAGTGCAAAGCAATTAGTAAAAACATTCCATATACTACTTGTTTTCTGCAGCCAACAAGTAAATTGGTGTTATTAATCCTTTCAAATATAGCTGTATTTATTATTTACAAATTCTAGTTTTTAAAGGAGTGTACTACATTATCACATATACTCATCATATATCTTGCATACTACAATCCATAAGACATATATAGGGATTTATAAGAGCTAATGTCAATACTTTCCTGGTATTAGAATTCTGTAACTTTTTACACCTCTCTTCATAGAGAAAATTTTAAGAGAACTCAAATACTGCCTTTATTTCAGAAGTAACCAAAAGTTCAGCTTTTATCCTTGCTTAATTTCCTGTGTTCAAGTGCAAGAAATACCAGGGTAAGGCACAGTGAAAACATCTGGGTATTTTAAGGAGTGGTTCCTTATGAGGGCTATTCACCCCAAAATTATTAGTTAAGACAAATCATTACACTAGAGAGGAAGTGCAATGGAAGAATTGTCTCAGCTGATGCTTAATCTAAGACTGATGTGTGAGTGCTAGTAACAAAACAATCCTGCACTATGCTAATTTAACGTTTCATCAGTTTTAAAACAAGAGCCACATTCTGGTTTTTAAGTTTGATATTTAATATTAATTCATATAATCCAAAAGTGTTCTATGGCAGGTATTATTCAGGATTTAGCATTAGTTTCGTTAAATACTCTGCTGCTAGAATTTCTTGAGAAATATAGTCTCAATTCACATATGTAGTAAAGGAGAATGTAGATTAGTGGTAAACCAATAAGGTAAGCAGTGAGGCTCTAGAGTGCTGTAAAATGTATGTAAATAACTGGATACACACAGGTAAATAGTTGAGAAGGAGCTAATTGCTCATTGTAAACTTGCTATTTGAACCCCAGTTTACAACTTCTTTTAAGCCTTCCCTCCTGGGAGAAGTTGCAATTACAAAAAACTTTTCTGACTGCGTTTCATCCCAGACTTGCTTTCCGAGAGGTGTGACAAATATATTTAATTTAATGAGATCAGATTATCCAATTGTATAAATTGCTACAGTTCCTATCATTAACTTTAAAGACAACAGGGGAATTTACACAAGTCAAGAATCCATTCTTTCTACTGAGCTCTAAGACTGTCTCAAGTGCTTTAGTTCATCATATCTCTAAAGCATATCTTCAGGCATATGCAATATATATTTCCAAATCCTAAATTTACTTGTCTTGTAAATTAAATTCCACCACCTGTCTAAAATGTTTCACTGAATAATATGAACGGGTAACAAATTTTGGGATTGTCAATGAAGCCTTTATTAATATTTCTGAAGATTTTTGCATGTAAGAAGTAGAAAATTAGCTTGAAGATGTACCCAGATGTTCAAAACTGCTACTCATTTTTCAAGGAAAAAGTTAATTATGGACTGCCACTCCAAGTACAGATTCTGGGTCGGCACCAGAGCTGTTATTCAACCGTGTTGTTTAATTTTCCTTGTGTTTACCTTCCTTTTAGTACTGTTTGCTTGCTGAAACATCACAGCAAAGTACTGAGAAAACATGGGGGGTTTATCTACATTATTTTCCCATTTCTTTCTTATTCTTTAATTTTAGCTAAAACAAATTTAAAGCAAGATTGTCTCCCGCAGTTTCACGGTAGATATCACCAGTCAGTTGCAAACCTTACTGAATCAATATTCTCTCTCCAAGACAGCACCATTTGATGTCCCATAGATGAGTTTTTTCCCAGTCCTGCAAACAAGTCCCAGTTTGTGAAAACGAAGCACCATTAAGTGGAAGATGGAAGTTTACAGCTCTATAGTGCCAGTAGGATGATGTAGCAACATCTAGCGACCTAACCTTGGGAATGAAAACCAGCTTCTTTGAAAAAGAGAACTATATATACACACACACACACTTACTTGGATGTCTGTCTTTTCTACTAAGTTGCGTTATGGCACACTATAGAATTGCCCATTAAGGGGGAAATAAGTGCTTATAAAAGGTATTGCACATACATTTTGAAACCTACTTTATGCTGCATGAAATATATCTTTGACATTACACACTATCTTTGTTTTAAGAGGGAACTTACCTCTTAATTATTTAATATAAGGAGATTGTTTAATATAAGGAGATTTTTTAAATATTAGACATTCTTAGACAGATCTGGATTTCTGAACTTGTTTTCTAGAATATTTGAGAAATTACCTCAAATATTTTATATGACAGTCAAGCAACACACACTTGTGTCATCCATGTTGTTCATCAATCCTATTTTTGATCAATATAAGTTGCAATACCAGGGAATTATTCATGTGAGTCCATACCTGCTGAAGTGGCTAAGTAGTGTACAACTGTGTGTTCATGTAGTTAGTGATATAATACCTAGTCATGCATGTGGAATAGAACACATTGGAAAACTGGGTGAAAGCATCTAAGGTAATTAGCTGAAGACATTGTGAGGTTTGTAGATGTTTCCATTGCATTCACCATCTTTTTTTTATTAGCTTCCCTTTCAAAAAAACAATTCCGGCCATAAAAATGTAACAATTGCTTCTAAGCTGGCTATTATCACTCTAAGAAAAAAAAAAGATCTGGGTCTAGAGAGCTCTGAAAATATCTACACATTTCTTTATAGTAATCACAGGCAAATAAAATGGTAAGAATTAAGAGGAAAAGACCAGAGAGCAAAACAATTATACTACCATATACATTCCAGTTACATCTGCATCTTAAATTCTGCATGCAGATCTGACTAATTAATGTCAAAAGGATACATTACAAATGAAAAGGTACAAAGGAGAGCAACTGGAATTATTAGAGTTGTGGAAAAATTTCCATATGAAGTGAAATTAAATAGACAAAGACTTCTTATCCTGAAGAAGAGGCAGTTGGGGAAGATTATGACAGAGGTCAACAAATTCCTGAAGGAGAGAAGAAAGAATGATTAAAGTTCTTTTTCAGAAACTATATGGTTACCATGTGAAACTCACTGCTGCAAGATGCTTAGGATACCAGAATATAAGTAGGCTAATCATCAGTTAGGTAAGTGAATGGTAGAAAAACACAGAGGTATTAAATTGATTGAATGTCGCTACAACTCCCAGCTCAGGGAGTGCTGAAACAGAGATTGCTGGAAACTAGAATTTTGCTCTAGAAATACTGTGTTTGCTCTCATTTTACAGTTTTTCCTCTGTGACCAGTGAGGAGAGAGTTCAGGGACTGATGCTCCTGTGGATTGACCTCACATAGTCTTTCTTAATTTGGCTTTGGTAGTGAGCCCACACACAGATTCCTTTGATAAAACTGCTCCTCACTTTGAGCAGAAAGTTAGATTGCATTGGGAAAAATGTGATCTGTCAGAGGCATCTAAAGAGGATGATACCTGAAAAAGATACTTGAAAAAGTACCTCTCACAACAAATTGGGTGGCATTTGAATCATTAGGAGTTGTTGGGGGTTTTTTTTAGTAGGATTTCAGGACAAAATAGCAAACATACCTTTATTTGAAGAGCAATGTGAATTCAACATGCCTGGCTGGAATTATTGTTGTTGATGCTGAGTAACACTGTACAAAATCCAGACTGCTATGCCCTGTATTTATAATAAAAATATGGGATCATCTTATATTAGGTGGTAGGTTTTGTTCAGCAGTGCTTAAATGACTTAAGAAGTGTTCTAAACATTGCTTTTTTCAAATATATTTTTTGTAGTGAAACCAAACCAAAAGAAATGAAATTACTAGATTTTGACCACTCAGTGTGAGGACAGAACACAGAAACACTCTTGAGTCCCAAATAAAGAAACATTATGTATATTCCTGGTAACAAATTTAGAAAATGACTTAGAAATGAAATATTGTCAGTTTATGGCTGGTTGCCCAAAATTCAAGAAAAATTAAATATTAAATTTACAATGTAAGTACCTAATGTCTTCGTAAGCAGTCAAAACCTGTTATGGGGTCCAACTGGAATTTCAAGTGCTACTCACAACGTTCACAAGGGTGAGAGATCCAGCATCATGCTGGAGTCAGAAGATTGTTTTTCAGAAGTCAATCCTGTCAGTACCCAGTCTTATAAGGACAGGAAGTTATAAAATGACAGGTACGTTAGGCAGCAGAGGGAAGAGATTTTAAAACAAAGCCTTAAAATACAATCAGGGAAAAGTTACAAGAAATTAGTTGCCAATTGCATACCTAGAAATGTAAATAGGTTCTTAACTCATTTGAAAAAGCATCATATTAGGCTGCAGAGTTAGCCTACAAAATCATTTAGCTAGGAGACTGATGGATTTTATTTTACCTCCTTGTAGAAACTAGCACTTAAAATTAGATTCTTTCATGGAGAATCTTTCTCATCTTATTGTTGTTATCCAAAAGTGTAGAGAGAAGAAAATATGAAGACTCTTCTGAGCTTTGTTTCTCAAAGGAAAACTCAAAGGAGTTCTTCAGTGACAAATGGCCTGTCAGATGAGATTGGTGGAGAGATCATTTTTGCACTGATTGCTTCAACCCTCTGAGGGTCTAAACTTCTTATTAACAAACTGACTTCATCCTGGAAATTAATAAGGGATTGTAAAGTAGTTAGATAATTATAGCTATTTGAGCTCTCTGACTCACAGGAAGATCAGGAAACAAACTTGCACTTCTTATATTATGCTCTTACATGAGGGCAGGTAGACTACGTAATGAGCAATAGGCAGGAACTGTTAGACTTTCTCTTATTTTGATGTAATTTGAAAATCAGAATGAAAAGCACAGTTTTAGAGGAGGTCTTTCTGTGAAAATGGTAGGTGCCATTGGAAGTGAAAATAAAATTTAAAAAGACTGGCCAGCAGAAACAAGAAAAACAAATACAAATTCACAAACAATGGACAAAAAGGAAATAAAGTGTAAGGCAGGTCTGTCTGCCCTGTCTTTACCTATGGAAAACTCTTGTCTCTAGTTCTGCTGGGTTCCCCACCTCCACCGTCCCCAGCCTTCTTGAGTTCCCTCAGATTCATCTTGGCCATCACTCCTTTGTGTGTTATTACTTGAAATCAAATAGAAGTCTAGAGTCCCTAGCTCTAAAACCTCTAAGTATCTCTGCAAAGCTCCTACTACACTTCGGGGCCCTATAAAACACTATTCTTACTAGCAAAAAGAACATTTAGAAAAAGCTTAGAGCAGGGCAACAACAATATTTATTGTGATGATCACTAATACCCAGTAACGGCAGAGCTTTTCATCTCTTTTAATTCCTTTCTCAATATGTCTTTCCACTCAATATCCTCTTGTTTGAACTGGGAAGTAATATCACTGAATCAGCTTCAGTATCGCAGGGGGAGCATGAACAAACTCAAATTGGAAAGAAAGGCAGTTACACAAATAGATAAACCTCATAGACTTGGGCAATGTCTGTGCCCAAGTGACAAAGAACTATTTAACAGCACTTTTTGAACTAAAGCTCTGAACTATTTTTATAGCAACTAGGAATAGGGTCTATAAATCACATATTCCACTGTTACTTTTTTTTTTTAATTGCTGTTAAAAATATAGCATAAAAAAGTCATTTGAAAGTTGGAGAAGCAAATGACTGAATTCTTTAACAACATGCTGATTATTACTGTGCTGCATTTGGGAGCTGTCAATAAGAGACTGATTTCTTTTGAAAATCGTCCTATTTTATCACAGTTTTAGGCTTCAAGGATTTTTGAAGATTGTGCTTGTCAGCCACTTGCCACACACGAAACATTGTGCACTGAAAACAGATTATGACTGGTCGGGTATCAGAGGTGAGTTTTGCAGTAGAGTTTTAAACAGGTATATTGATCCCCTTTCTTATGTTAAAGAGGAATACATATCATTTCTAGAGGCCTTGACTTTTGAGAGGTTTTGATCACTGACTTACACAAGGATAATGAAAAAAATCTTTATTGTACTGTCACTGGTGCAACAGAACAACGTCTGCAATCTCTGCCTTTATAAATGTTGCTGTTAAAGAGGGGAAGAGAAGGAAAAAGCATTGCTGATGACTCAAGGCTGGTTTGGGATGATACTTTTAAAGCCATGTTAATAACTCTCTGAATTCTTCAGCATATGATTTCCAAAGCTGCTTGGCCAAGAAAGCTGCCTTGATTGCTATGTTTTCCTCATTCTGAAAATCCTTTCAAGAGCTTAAGGAAAGTTTTGATGAATTATTCTAGTCTTCTGTTTGAAGCCTCTACAGTCCCCCTACAAAAGCTGCGCAAACTGTTGTACAAAGCTTCTGACAAAGTGAAAACATGGAACACCTCTAGGTGTAAGTCACTCCTCTCCAGGGCTAGTTCTCTTCTGAAAAGGGAAGATCAGCCAGCCTGTTCACACTACTCTCAGCAGAAAAAGGTTTATTCCTCACCATATCAAAGACCTTTCTGCATGCACAATTCACCACCCACTCCAAAGGTGCTGATATTATGCATAATTTGGTGGCATAACTAATTAATTTCTGTGCTGTGCTTCTCTGCCTGAATTCTTTTTAGTCTCTCAGGCATTTATAACCTGGGATTTCACACTTTAAAAAAAAAAAAAATCCTGTGACAGTTTAGATCTTATCATTTGGGATAAACGTTTTAATGATGTCATCCAGGGAAGTGAAACAGGACTTTATGGGCAAAGCCCAGCAGAGAAATCCATGGACTCCATGGGTACTGACATCCGGTAGATAAAACATATATGTATCAGCTCTCCCCTCCTAACTTGCCTAGGTCAGAGGCAGTCCATCACAACCATTTGAACAAAATGATCTTCAGTATCTCATAATATCCTGACTTTCTAAATGTGGCTTGGTTTCCAACATAGCAATCCAAGTTTTTAAGCCTTCTTAGGATGCCAGAAGAAAACTCATATGACAAGAAAGCAGTGGTAAGGCTGAAGGGACCTTTCAGCAACTTCCTAACGTCCGATTCATTAAGGATTTTGGCTGGGAACCTTAATTCTCAGCATTTTCCATTATTTAGACTTTGTGGTAGGTGAGCACTTAAATAATCATAACAACCAACAACAAAGAAGAAATTTACTGTGCTGTATTCAATGTACATTATTAGATAAAAAGACCTAAGATTTTAAATTTGCTAAACATCTGCTGATCATCTTGAGGAAATCTGCTTTCTCCTGTGGCTTACCCAAGAAGTGTTAGGACAGATATTCTTTTTTTGTTTGTTTGTTTCATCTGAACATGTGAAATAAGCTGTAATGGATGTAATTGAATTGCTTTGAAGTGCTTCCGGGCCATACTGGGTTTGTGGTTTATAGATGTGAAGATGTAGAGAATCTGAGTTGACCAAGTTTTCTGAATGTACTGCCACTTTGACATCCTCTTAGGACTGTTTTGTTTGAGGCTAAGAATGGGTAATAGCTGTTCAAATGGGTACCTTGATGGTAAGCTGAAATGAAAACAGAAAGTCCATTAGTGTCACATGTTTCATTTTTCCTCAAATATGACCAGACAAGGATTTAGAAATCCAGGATGAAGGTCTTTTTTCTTTCCTTGCAAAGACAACAACAAGAAGAATTTAATGGTCAAGATGACAGTTTAAGTGGAGCAAATGGAAGGCTTTCAGAGGTTATTGCAGTTTCTGATCTTTGGACCAGACACTGACATTTCAGAATAAAGCGGAAACATTTTCACAGATCTATAGACACAGCCCTCATTCATCTTGAGTGATCTGCATGCTCATTTGAAATGGAAAGTAATTTAAACAGTTTGGGGTTTTTTTTATTTTGGTGGAAAGTGATATTTACAGACCTTGGCAGAGCAACCAACACCACCCAGGTTGCAATCACTTCCTATGGGCTTTGGCATCTACAAGGAACTTGAGAAAGGTTTATCCTTTCAACCCCTCACTCTGCCTTCTCCAACTGCGCAAATTCCACACAAAAAGAGATGTTTTAAAATTTTGCTTTTCAGTCTAGACTGTGAATTCACCCTTGTGACACTATAGAACATTCTGCGTAAGCCTCTACATTCTGTTTCAGCACATTAAAATATAGATATTCTGAGAAAGGAGAAGTTCAGAACAACTCTCTTTTTTTCTTTTGTCCAGCACTTCAGTTTACCAATGTCATTATATGCATGTTCCAGATGAAGAAAGGATAGCAATCTCTGCAACCTGTGCTTTGCATAATTTACTGTTTTTTTCCTGTGTTGGTATTAGTTTCATTATCGACAGTTTGTTTACATTAGTCTTGATACTGTTCGAGCATTTGTTTATCGTAACTTTTAAATACAACGTAAGAAAGAATATTTCATAAATGTGCATGGGAGATGAAAGCATTCTTTTGGATGTATTATACTTAGTTTTAAAAAGACATATCCAAAAGATTTTAATATATTGGTTACATAACCAAATGCAGGAGAAATCTTTTTTCTCATCCCAAACAGGCCTAATCTGTTGACAAGCTCAGAGTAAGCATTTGTTTTGAATATACATTAATGATTAGGCAATAAAAGTAATTTCTGAACTGCCCATGGTTTCAGTATTATTCCATTCTTCATCATATATGTTGTAGTTATTTTAAGTTTTTAAAACCACATTCAGATAGATGGATAGATAGATTCCTATTGAAGTATAAATCTGACATTTAAATAAGCTCATGAAGAGTTTAAAGCCCATCTATTTTGGGAATAAATTCAATAGGTAAATCAAGAAACACAAAACTTAATTACTAACTGTAAAATGGTTGGACAAACATAACATAAATCAAAAGCTAACCAACCATGGCTATTATCATTACCGCAAAGTGAATGGCAATCATTTGGAGACTGGATGGTTTTATGATTAATATAATTTGTACTGCCTGTTTTTCCTAAGTACTTTGTCTGCAAAAATGACCACAGCAATGACCTCTCCTAGCAATTTAATGAGCAAGAGGAGGTTCTCATGCAAATTGCTACCACATATATAAAATTATGATGCCTCCAGGCTTGAGACATATGGTTGTCTGACTATTTGAAATAATAATAAGGGTTGTCTTCTGCTTCTTACGCAGTATGAGTGGTAATCATAATGGTTCCCCAATTGCTCTATAAATGCTAACTAATTAAATGCCACACTCTCTTCTGAGGGAGCACTGCTGATGCGCAGTATATTATGGATACTCACTGGTAGCAAGTCTGCTCAGAAAACAGTGTAATGACACAAAACAAATCTAACTTCTGGCATGCACAGAAAAAAAAATCAGGTACATCCTGATTAGGGTACGCCCTTCAGATAGGGTAGCTGATGGACCATTTAAGACTTGCTGGACCTCAGAAAAATAGATAATAATGTCCCAATAAGGAATGGATTGTTTTAGTTATTTTGGTGAGTATAGGTTATGCCTTCTCACCTACAGACTGTGATTATGCAAATGAAGGGTAAAATCTTCCCCATCCTACTAGGAGCACGATAGCTTTGAGAAGAAAAGTGAAAGAAACTGTAAGAACCAGTTTCCCTGGTGGAGAACCTACTTCATTCAGGAGAATCTAAGAGCATTTTCCTATGCATCAGTCTTTCCTGCTGTTTCAAAGAGGAGAGATTTATATATAGATATCACTGTAATGTTAATTGTTGAGTTTATGATATTTGGAGAGGAAACTAGAGTGTTTCTTTGACATGGTATTCGGAGAGCACTGCCCCATGGAAGCGTATGTTAATAGCTGGATGGATCTCCTAGCTCAATATTTGAAGGAGAAGAAAGTTTTGCATAAATGTGAAAGAGGTAGGTTAAAACAGAAACCTTGATAATACTACCAAAACCAAATTCAGAATTCTAAGAATGATTTCACTCCTTCGTATGCGATAGTAGTGCAGCAATGCAGAATGGAAATGCACAGGGGTCCATTCCACACAGACATAACTGAGTGAGTTGCAGTCTGTCAAAAGGTGATCATTCTTTTATACTGAAATATCTGATTTTTCAAGGTTTAGTTGAAATACCAATAATCATTCAAGTTATGAGAATTTTTGAGTGCATTCATGTAGGTAGTAAAGCTGAAATAAAATTAAACATTAATTCCAACTGAGCCACTAGGCTGTTTCACCTGTGATTAAACCTTAACAAACTCACTGAAAATGAATTATTTTAACGTATCAGTTACAGTCTTTAACATATCTTACAAATTTGGGGCCAAACATTGTTTTTATTCTAATTGGTGTAAATTTTCCATTGACTGCTGTTGAGCACAAGAGCCAGTGCAAGAGAAAGAATGAGACTGTGAAGTTTTGTGTGGGGTACAGAGTTTACCACTTTGGAAGCAACAAGCTATTAATTTGGTTTAGCTGCCTGTGGAACTGTACCTCATGAAAATATGCAATGTTCACATACCACTGGCACAAAATTTTTTGATGGCTGAGAGTTAAGTATTTTTTTTACAATTAATTTTTTATTCAGTCTTACTTTGAGCCACTGCTTTCCCTTTTGCTTTTTGTTTTCCTCTTGACAACGCTTTTATGAAAATAACTGTACATACTACTACAATTAACAAGAAGGTCAACATGCACTATTCATAAATTATTGCAGAGTAATAATTCCATCATGATGTATACATTAGGAATTCCATCACAGAATCAATTTATCCCATAAGAGAATAGCGTAAGACTTTTGTCTTGTTTTAACATTGGGACTAATAACCATGAAGCCATCAGTATCTATAAAATATTCAACAGTCAGATTCTCCACTGTTTTATGTCATCCTTCAGCAAATGATGTAAGACCAGAACAACTGCTACCTTTGTCCAAAACTTAATTTAAAGAAAAGAAGTTGCTTAAAAAACAAAGAAAATTCCTGGAATATACTTTTTTAAAATAATAAAAGCAATCTAAATGACTCTCCAATGTTTAAGTTTACAAAAGATAAGTTGATAAATTAGTTGAGAAGAGTCTATGTTCTCAAATTATAGTTTATAGCTGAGCTTGAAATCCCTAAACTAAAATACTTTAAATGGAAAAGCTGATAGAGCCGTTAATGCACAGGACAAGATGGTTCCACTGCAACAAAGCACATTTCAAGTACATAGAAAGCAACAAGCTGGATTCCTCTGGGAAAAGTACCCCAGATAGTAAGTCCAAGATTTGTACGTCAAATAGAACAGTAATGGAACATGAAACTTCAATCTATATGTCATTAAATCTGTGTTCAACAAGTTAGATCCTTGGAGTGCTTTCAGATTTTCAACTCTTCTGAAGAGAAAAAAATATGCAGAACTAAGAGGCATGAAAGGGAAGGGTTAAAGAGTTAAGCTGAACTTAGCAATTAAAAAAAAAGAATACCAAACAAACCAACCCAGAAAAATATAGCTCAACAAGTGCACAAACCCTCCAGGCAACTTTCATTTATCTAATAGGCATTTTCTTAGGACATAATCTAGGGGCTAAGTGTGGCAGAAGAGTAGTATGTTGCAAAGAAAAGTGTATCTTATAAACATGGTAGATACTATGTACAAAGGACTTGGTTCAGGGGCACGTTTTCTTGCTGAAAACCTCTGTTTAGTTGAACCTATATAAAGTGGCATCCATTTATAATGAGCCTATTTTTTTCTCTCTAGGCCATATAGTTTGGTACTGAAATTGAGCATTGTCTGCTGGATTGATGGTGCTGTAAGAAGACCACCATTTAAGACTAGTTTGAGAATGAGAATTACAATGTTGAATTAACAGAAAGAAAACAAAACCATCACATTTTTCTTTCAAGTATGATATCTTTTTAGGTTTATAGGGATGAAACACCAATTTGTTTCACAGCTGGAATGCAAAATTCTTTTGGATTCCCTGATTTATAAGTTGCGGCTGCAATATGAAATGCTTGGCATGTCACATCTGCAAGACTTTCTGTGTAAAATTCCTGTGGAATGGTAGTGACTTGCTTTGGAAATTAAAATTGTACTTTAACTTGTCTTTTTGAAAGTCCTTGGGAGAACTTACTGTCCTGTCAAGTTAGGAGTGGTGTTAGCATCACCAGCCAAAAGGGAGGAGGCAGCTTTTTAAAGTCATTTATAGGGGCAGAATTAGCAACAGCAGTACAGAGCTTACTGCTACATCTCTTGCATGTCATTAGAGTACCTAGATGTCATATGGTTAGATCCTGCTTCTGATGCTCGCTGTTGTTGTCAGCCTGTTGACCAGAACATTATCAAGACCAGGCAATTCCCTTCTCAGTGCCTGAAACCTGAACTCAGGTACTTATCAGAGAGCATGCCCACTGAAGTGATATGTGAACTAAGTGTAGCTGAAACACCATTCAGCTCTTTGGGGTGTCACATGTTTGGTTGTAGCATGCAGAGTTTTGTCAATTATTTATATGCCATAACGATTCTCAGAGTGGAAAAGAAAGTGCAGCTGTAAATTGCACCAGCTTTCATTACTTCTAGTGCTTCAAATTAAAACACCAGTAGCAGACAAGAAAATGACTGAAGGTCCACCTTTGTGGAAACAGATACCCTAAATGCAAGAAATGCTACTGTTGTACCCTCAGCTAAGTACTAGTGTCCATACATGCCCGCACATTTCATAGGCTCTTTACGCTGGATGCTCTACAGCCAAGAAATCTGTTTCAGTGAGAAGGTTATAAAGAGATAAAACACCTGCATAGGCTAGCATAGGGCAGAAAAGATTAAGTTCTGATTGGATATAAAAAATAATAATGACACCCCTGCAGTTTTCTCAGTCATTTGCTGAGTTGTAGCAACAATTAGAATTTACCAGAGTTGAACTGAGTAACTAAATAAATTAGTTATATTAAATTCATATAGTGTTTGCTTCCCAGAACTACTCTGACTGCCTTTGTTAAGGCCAGAGAAGAAGACATTGCAAGCATGAAGTTGTGAGATGACAGGTCCTGAGTTTTAGTTATGCAATGCATAGGAAGAAGTTACACCTTAAAATGTTCTGAATAAAGTACAAGATTCAGACATAGCCCATATGAGATGATGAAGAGCGATAAACGAATGTGATAGTGTTCAGTGGTGACACAAAATGGTGGTATTTTCAGAATGATGGCAAATGTAGACAAGTAGGAGGGAAAATCAAGAGTGATGATCTGCCAGGATGATCTTGGACCAATATTCAAGAGAGATACCAGAGACACTGTAATTTAGAAAGCAAAGCACAGACTTTTCAGAGTTGCAAATGTGAGTAAGAAAGTTAAATTCTGGGAAACACAAGCTAAAGAACGAAAGAAGTTTTTGCCCTACTGAAATTTTTCTATTGAAAGAACCAACTTAGATGGTAGTTGTTACAAAATAAACCCTTGATTTCTTTACCTAAGTACACAATATAGCATTTCACGTTTCTTAATGTGGGGGAGATTCCAAATGCCTGGTGTTTCTTTCAGCATAAAAAGAGTTACTATAGTCTTTAATAAAGAAACAATAGAAGCAACTTCCAGTTAAAGATTTAAAATTTCCTGAGATGTTTAATTATCTATGTCTGTTTAAAACTAGTATATAACAAATAGAATTCAGCTTGTTTTTACCCAGAAGCTTTAGTTCACCTGTGTAGGCTGTAACATAAGCTAAGACTCAGCAGACGAGCAGATCTGCCATTAAATTAATTCAGAATACAGAGATGTGACCAAAATTTAGTGGTGCTGACAAATCACTCAAAAGCCCTGGTGGTTTGTTGTGTTATTG
Source organism: Gymnogyps californianus (assembly GCF_018139145.2). Lineage (NCBI taxonomy): Eukaryota > Metazoa > Chordata > Aves > Accipitriformes > Cathartidae > Gymnogyps > Gymnogyps californianus. The sequence goes on along the minus strand of NC_059500.1, from coordinate 34,942,971 downwards.
ATTTTCTTAAGAATGAGAACAGGACACAAACAGTAAGCAATATGATAGAACTTAAGCAATACAGTAAAATAGTATGTGGACTGGTGTTTTAAGATGCTTGTTAATATTTATTGTCTTACACATGACCTTGTATAGGAAAGGCATTTAACAAAAATAGAATAAATGTAAATTTCCTCAAGACTGTCAGCCCTCTTGACTCTGAGATCAATGGGTTTGAATTAAGATAACCAATCAAAAAAGTATCACCACTTCCAGGAATGATCCTTTGATTTTATTTTTTAAAACATACTTGAAAAAGTAAACCCTTCTACAGCAAAGTGCTTGCTGATAAATATTATACAGCACTATCTTGGTTTGGGAAAATCTAGAAGTAAAAAAAAAAAGGAAAGGAAATAGACCAAATTATAGACCAAATTTTTATTTATATTATGTGATATATATAGATGTACATATAGAGACGTATAGATACAATTAAACATACAGATTGCCTTCAGAATACTCTTTTTGTACACAACAATGTATTTCAGGCATTTCACATTATTTGAAGGGCATCAAGGGCAAAACGATCATTGCTAGAGCAAGTTTTGCATTTCCATCATCCTGAAGGGCAGGTAAAAAACTCACCCCAAACCAAACTGAACAAAAAATCTCAGGCTGCAAAAGCATTGACGCTTTTAGCATATACAGTGTGCAGTGGAGGAAGAGGGCAACAAAGATGATGAAAGGATTAGAGGGCATGACTTACGAAGAGCAGGTAAGGATACGAGATTTGTTCAACTTAGAGGCGACTGAGGGGTGACCTCATTGCTGCCTACAACTTCCTCAAGAGGGGTAGTGGAGAGGGAGGTGCTGATCTCCTCTCTCTGGTGACCAGTGATAGGACACAAGGAAATGGAATGAAGCTGCATCAGGGGAAGTTCAGACTGGACATTAGGAAAAGGTTCTTCACTGAGAGGGTGGTCAAGCAGTGGAACAAGCGCCCTCAGGAAGTTGTCATGGCCCCAAGCCTGTCTGTGTTCAAGAAGCCTTTGGACAACGGTCTGACATATAAGGTTTAACATTTAGGTTGCCCTGTGTGGAGTCAGGAGTTGGACTCAATGATCCTCACGAGTCCCTTCCAACTCAGGATATTCCATGATTCTAAGTGGAAGCTTTCTGCTTGTTAGCATAAATCTCAACTATTTGTAATCAAGTTTTATTTCATATTAAAACATATATAACTCTCTTTCTCTCTGTGACTTTTTAATTTTATTAATTACAACAGATGATTCTTGCTTGAATGTATGCTTCAAACTATTTTGTGGACTTATGTTTAACATCTTTAAATAACAAAAATTAAGATGATTATGAATAAAATACCATGATGTTTAAAGGCAAGCTTTATCCTAGAGGTGGACTTGCCCAGTATTCCTCTGGCCTTATTTCTGGGAAGCTTTTCATATTGAATTAAATATGAAATGTCTCCTTTGGTGTTATATAATGTATTTAATAAAGAAGCAGATAAGTTTTCATTTTAAAAGCTGTAGTAAATTGGTGTTTATAGAGACAGAGATGTTACACCTTGGGATTATATTTTCCTTAAATTTCTTCTGACATCAGTAAGAACTAGTTATTCATATACTCGTCAGCAAGTGTCTGGCAAGTGTTCACAAATCAGACACTGACAACAGAAGAAGTAGCTGTAGGAATGGAACTATCTTTTTGTTGGATTATTCATATCTCTGTTAAGCTCCCCCTAAAGTAATTAAAGAGTAAGGCATTCATCTGGAGGATAAATCATCCCTGCAAAATAGCAAGATGAGAGCAGAAGGAGAAAGGAGGGGGTGCATGCTATATGACTAGATAAATTGTTTGATTTTTTTTTTTTCTGTTATGCATTAGGTGTTAAAAAGGATTATGGAAATGAGATGGGATAAAGACGAGTGCTCTGTTCTTGTGTTGAATGACTTTCAGGACAGCAGTTAATTGAACTGTTTATCACATTGGAAGGTCACATGAAACATGGCTGTCAGAAGACTTCAGAATAAAGTGCACTTCATGGTAAAAATAAAAACAGACCGCCACCTTCATTTATGTTTTTTAAAATTCTGATGTGGTTATTTAATCTCAAAGGAGAAATACGCATCATGATCATGGCAGCGCTGCTGAAATCAGCAAGTCATCCACTATCTTCTACATTTCTCTGCTAGCAGTTTTCAGTTTAACAGGGTTTTTATATAAAATAGTCTTGGGGTAAAAATTGGATCAAATGATTTTTGGGAGGGAGAAGAAAGTATGGCAAAATAACAGATACTTAATTTAAATTTCTCAGATTATTTCTACACTGTAACAACTAATACTAATAATAGGTGTTATTCCAAAGGATTCACCATAGGATCTGTACACACACAAAGATGGACCGTTTCGTAACAGGTGAGATAGAGGAACTCCAGCTTGATCTATTGCTTTCATGAGCAGGCACCACGTGCCTGTTGTGGCTTCTCTGTATTACGCAGCTACAATTCCCCTGCAGAGGCAGCACTACATTTCAGACCTTGCACCCATTCAGATTTCAGTGCTGGAGCTTCCAACAGGGACAAACCTGGAGCTGACAGGCTTTTACTGATAGGGTCACCTGGCCAGGGGGAACCAGGGCAAAATCCATTTCACGCATCGCCAGAAGATGTAACTTTTCACTCCATGAATCATGCTACATTTAATCCAATAGAGCTCCTAGAAACTTCATTGGATACTCAGAGAGATGATAGGGCCTTGCACCAAGTGCACTGAGCTGACTGCCAGCTCCTAAGGCAGAAGGCTGTCAGTAAAAGGAGGTGTACCCTTTTATTTTCTCAGCATTTTCTCAATGTGCTGCCAATGCAGAGATCACCATGGCAAGTATCCTGCAGGTGGGACACGCTGTGTGAGATTTTCTACAAAGTTTTCTCTGGGTTTGACAGTACTAAGAGAAACTTTGAGTGGGATTTATGGGAAGGGAAATACTTTGACAAAGATCCCAGGCTGAACAGTTTCTCTTGAGAAGAAAGAAGTTACCACGGAATATCAAACTATTGGTGCCTATTCTCCGTCACCAACTTGTCAAGTTAATCTTTTGTCAGAAAATGGGAACTATCCTTTTTTACTCACTTTTACATGCATAGTCAGTTTTGCCTACAAAGAAAACACACACACACATTTCTAAAATAAGGGGTTTTTGCAGTTAAGGTAGTTTTATTTCCAAAGAAATGAATTCAGTCTTAGCATGCATTTAAACTTAAGATTTTTTTTCCTAAGAATATTCCAATTTATTTTTCTTTTCTTAATAAAACTTACTGCTTTGATCTGTTCCTAGTGTACTTACTGCTGAGTGTACATGAAATTCTGCAGCTCTATAGTTGAAGCCCTAAATGTATTGAACTAAAGGATGATAACGTTCTGTTGTACCTGACCTAGTCCTTTTCGCAGGAAGTTACATTTCATTGAGATTGTCCTCGGAGGTCATCTCCTAGGGGATTTTTTTTTTTTTTTAAGTTAGATTAACCCACGCTTGCAATTATCTTCATTTGTGTAACATAATAGTGTTCAGCTACCTTCTGCTTTCTGCTGGTGGTTTCCAAATAGCAGGTAATATCATGAGCCTAGAAGCGGTCAGCACCCTGCTTTATGACTGCTTACGAGTTTAGGGACAGTCTTTGCCATGGAGTGACCCGAGCATTAATCTAAGAAACTACAAGTCAGAAGGAGTCACAAAATCCTGGTTATGTCCAGAAGCCTCAGCAAAGAACCTTTTTGCCTGCTAGAGACAAGTCCTGTCACTTTTCAAATGCAGTGCCCCATTAAAGACCTAATCAACACAAAAACCTAGTCAGAGAAAGAACCATTAACCCCCTGGGCCTTTACTAACTTCATCACCTTTTTTAGCTGAAATACTATCCCTTTCTAAGTCATTTAATGATGGACCTTAATTGTGGTGCCTGTGAAATTGCTCAACCAGCACTTTGGAGAAAGGTTAGGGGAATGTGAAATAGGCAGTCAATCAGCGCAAGAGAGAGAAATTCCACCTTCAAAACCAGCATACAACCTTTACCACTTCCTAAATCTTTGTGTTGATCAGTAATAAACTTTGGATCTGGTGTCCAACTTCAAGCTCAAACATGCTTTCATAAAAAGCCTTCACAAAGAAAGATGTTTTCATCTTTCTGCTGTAAACAGTGACCCACCTGGTTCCTGCGTGTATTCAACTGTCTTAGTTACTGCTCAAGAAAAGCCAGCCTCCATCAGATGCAGGTTTGGGGGTTTTTTTAATTAATGTTTTCTTTATAACGTAGCCAATACTTTTAATCCAGCCAGTACAGTGAAAAGTAACTGTCACTTATCTTGGTTGAAGACATTAGGTTTAGGATTATATTTAAAACATCATAGAACAACCCAGGGAGGAAGGAGCTTTTAGCTACTAGAGTGAGAAGCATAGCATTTTTAAGTGCTACTGAGAAATAAAGATTCATCTCAACTAGAAGTAATCAATTCCTATTTTAATCACATCAGTTTTTGTATGCATCTGTCACATTTTGCAGTAAATCCTTTCTTTTCTAGAAAATTCTGCAAAACTTCTAAGTGTTACCGAACAAGTACTGAATGTCTTGCACTTCCACAGATCTCAAACGACTTCTTTCAAGATTGTGTTCCTACCTATGAAAACCAGCTGTTGAACACCAGGCTGCTATGTTGGACCTATGCCAGTGCAGCTGTGATACTCAAATTTAAACAGAGGAGACCCCAGGTCCTCCCTTTGAGGTACTGTAACCTCTAGCTCCATTTCCAAAAGGCTCTGTGTCCATGCAGGAAACAGATCCAACACCTCGCATTTTCACAATGCAAGGACATGGGATATCCACGTTTTCCTGGGATTTGCTGATTTGGGGGGGGTATTTTCCACAAGCACCTTTGGAAATTCCATACAAAGCTGTACTGAACCCTTTAGTCATAGCAACAATTACTAGCAGGGTACCCGCAGAATCATCTAACATTGAACGAATTGAATACTGTCCAAAAAACTTCTCCATCTATTTTATAATAATGGAATTCTTGTTACTTTTAAAAAAGCAATTTTTTCCCTCCTATCACTCATGTTATACATATCCCCCACCTTGTATTTCACACTCAATATAATTTTAATTTCTTCTCCATTTTTAACTGGTGCTATTAGATGAAAATTTTCATGGGGAAAAATTTTATTGCACAAGAATGGGTTTCTATAATGTTATTATATTGTATAGATTACGCAATTATGTCTTAGTCATAGAAAATTTGGGAAAAAAAATAATACACAAGCCCCAGAGGATTACAGTATGCAAGATACTGTGGGGAAGGTAAATGTTTGAGAGTCAATCATTTTAAAGTGCTGCCCACCCACTCTGCACCTCCAGAGGCCTTCACAGTCCTTGTTGACCTCAGCTTTGATTCCTGCCTTCCTCCTCCAGCTACTGCATCAATGTCTCAGGGTGCAACTCCGAGAGCTTTGTGCCTGACATTGAGCCAGCAGTGCCACAAGCAGCCTCAGAGCCTCTCAAGAACGAGAGGCTGCCAAAACACCAGCAGCATTTCCTCTCCATGGTGAAAGACCCAGGAGAGCTGCAGTGACCTGATTCCGCAATCCCTCATCAAAATGGAAGCATAATATGCTGAACTAGATAGAGAACAGTTGGTACTCAGAGGCTTCGTTATGCCTGTACTGGTGCTGTATTAGGGCCATGACAGAATGGCTTCGCTAGCAGTGTTTCTTAGCTGTCTATACATAAAATTTAGGAGAACTATATTCCCCCTCGACATAGCCCAATTCCTGTCAACATTATAAGTGCCTTACAAAAGCCTAGCACCTTCACACTATAATAGCTGGCTGGAAAGGACATGATGCCCGTCTGAAGTTCCATTATGTGCACAGTTTAATTTAACAAGTAGCAGTATTTCTGCTGCATGCTTTCTGTCCCTCATTGCTATGTTGTTTGTTTCCAGACTGAATTGCTTTTATTGATTTTTGTACTGTTTTGTCTAATGATTTTTCTTGTAAACCCCACTTAATATGATTTATGACCCTCACTCCTCTGCCGCAAATCCAGTTGCAGGATGCTTACTCTACCAGTAAATCAATTATTTTAAACATTACCTTAAAGGGTCTTCTCAGCAAATTTCTCCATTGCACCTTAAAGATGTCCTCTGTCTTTTCTTCCTCCTGTCACTTCTTATTTAACATCTTTATCTCTTGATGTGCACACACTCCCCTTTGGAATACAGTTCTCACAAATGTCTTTCGAGGATAAGATATCTGAGGGGACTCCACTAGGCTACTTTGTTTAACATTTACTGTGTAGCTGACACAGTTTGCTTATCCATAGCCCTGACGGTTACAAAAGCAATCTGTGGATGGTTTAAGCCTTTAAGTGTCAGAAGAGGATGTCAATCTGGTTTGACTTACCATCCACATAATTAGAAACAAACAATCAAAACGCTGGCAAGGCTGTGATTTGAACCAGCATCTCCCTCATGAACATAGTAAATTCAGGCTACAATGTAGTTTACCTTGTTTCTGTGGTATAAAACTAGAGATTATAAATTGTCTTGAAATCAGCAAACAGGTAACTCACCCTTTCATATGCACTTCCCAAGTTTTAAAGCTGACATATCAAAAGAGTAAAAGAGTAATCTGTGTCAAAGGCAAAGGGATTTTTGTGGCTTTAGTCCAGGGAAGCTCTCATTTGTGGCTTACATATTAAAACCTACAGCAAGGAAAAGAATCCTAGTGTCTCCTGTTCATGACGTATGACTGCATAAAACAACAAACCTTATGACACACTAAAAATAAGCTTTTTTCCTCCCCTTTTCATATTAACAAACCTTAAGAAGAAAATATAACAAAAGGCAGAAATAACTGGTACCTTTTTACTTTAATCGCCAACTCTAAGCTGATTTTTGGTCTAAAATCTCTGCTAGGAATAAATATTGCTATTAAGTCAGATTACACAATAGAATTAACCAGTTTTCTCCGCCATTCAGCTTAAGAGAGTGTATATTAAAAACTTAAAATCAGTAAAAATGTTAACCACAAGATTCAATCAAGACTTACCTATTTTAACTGCAAAAGTGATAGTAGAGCTAGAAGAGATTTATACTAGCTAAAAGAGAATGTACTAGAACAAGGACAGGTAAATCTTATTTCCCATTAGTTTCATGAAGCAGAAGTGGTTAAGAGCTACTAGATAAAATGGATTGTACTGAAATAGCCTCACTTGACAAGACCTACCTGTAAGATGCTGCCATTATAACTGTCTATCAGTTTTCTGTAAGTCTCCAAAACTGATAATTACCTCAGTTTTTCACAGATTATCCCTGAGTAGCCAAATGCAGAGTATGGACTCAGAAGCATGTAGGCAGTAATTTCCTTATAACTGCATCCAGATGACAAAATTTCTGGTTGCAAAATTTATTTTGCCAGTCAACTTTATATGTTGCATGGCTTATGTTAAAGAAACAGATGTGGATAAAGTCACTGAATTTGCTTTATTTCTTTGGCTTGTATGTGGATGGGTTTATTGTCCCCTGTTCAGTAACAGTTTAGCAAGTGGCTGGTGCAGACTACAGAGGCTAGAATGTGCCTGTGCACTGCATACTTAGATATCTTTTATCTGAAATGGGCACAATATAACCCTGCCCTTGGACTCTGCAGGAAGGACAATGTGATAGACAACACCAAGAAGCCCACTGAACCCTAGTCTGATAGGCCATTTAAAATCAAGTGAGCACTTTGCTTCTACTTGGCTATGGAAGCATGAAGTATTTTCCATCTGAGTTTAAGTGATTACATTTGTTCAGATACATATTTTAGCTGTGTTTTCTGTTTCATGTCGATTCATCCTGACAGGCTGAAGAAGAACAAACATATCATGCAGTTCATTTTCACAGAACCATTTTTGCTATGCTTCATATTTCCTCAGGTCTTAACCCCAAAACAATTATTTGTTTTTGCTTTACACTGTATAAATATGCAATGCTGACAGGTAGACTCACATAGTTCCCACAAAAAAAAAAAAAAAAAAAAAAAAGACGACTGGTGCTTAACTCCTGAGCATGTATTGTAAAGTGAACGATTCATTCAGAAGTACCCAATTGTTCACCACCTGGTATGTGCAGTATAACTTCACAGCCTTCTTGTTGAAAGTACATTTGAGCTAATACAAACTGGTTTTATGTGAGACTAGAAGGCATCCATAGCATCTAGGCAAAAGATCATGTGGTTTTGTTCAGTACATGCTCTAATCTTAGTCTCAGCAATGTTATTTCAAGGTGTATTCTGTAGAAAAAACAATAAGCTTCATAGACTGACAATGTAATTTGTGTCTACTGTTTCCTTAAGGAAAAGAGGGGTTAATGCTAACAAAAGCCCTAATTAACTCTAATAGGGGTTAATAAATCTGTATTAGTATAATTTTATAGAATGATTTTAGCTCTCAAATCCAAAATATTCTACAAACTTGGCATAATCTCTCTGAAGTTACTGAAGAGTTTTTCCTCTCTTATGCAAAACCCAAATACAGAGGGCAAATTTTGCTCACATCAAGTTCTTTTTGACTACCATCGATTCAGAATGACAGTGGTTAAAAAAAATACAATACCATTGGCTGCATTACATGGGTAATATCTCTAGAAGATTAATTATTCTTGAATAATTCATCCATTGCTTGTGTCAAACAAAAGTATGTCTTCAGGAGCAGGGAAGCAAAGGTCTTTTCCCAGCTACACCTTTGCCTTCTTTACATAATCTCCTGTTCCTGTGTGCACGGCAGAAGGAGGTATATGCCTGGTTCTTTTGGTGGACTGATGCACAATCCTTTTGTAAGACAGCTTCCCCTAAAGCTGTACAGCTGCACCTTACATAGCAGGCAGGAGTCCTATTGGTGTCTGTCTTACTCCTCCCCCACCTCAATATTTATATCAGACTCCACCAAAAGATTGCACAGAGAGAATTTGACAGGGAAGAGATAGTGCTTACCTGTAAAGGCAAAGGTGCACTAAAGGGGTATCTCCAGGAGGGTAAATACCACCACTACAGACATTTGTAAAAGGTGTGTGCGCTGAAAAGTGCATTAGGCTGTTCCTAATTCTGGTCACACACACGTACCACCAGGGTCACAAAATAGCTCCTGGGAGAACACCACACCACCATGCAACCCTCACCGCAGGCAGACTTTGTGTTTCTTCTCAGGCTGCAGCCTGAGAATCACAGAAACTCCATGCTAAAATTTGGCATCTCACTTGCACAGAGATTTGAGTTATTAGAAAGCTATCCATTAATACTTTTTGGTACATCAAGAAGATTTATAAATTTAATAATCTTACATGAAGTGGACCTTCACCATGACAATTGACGAATTCCTACAAGAAGCAAATGCAAAAAAAAGACCTATTGTGAGAGCCGAGTACCTTTGTCCCCAATAGGACAGAGCCGAGAAAGCCCTGAGCATTAAAAATTACTAAAAAGAAACACTTTGTCTTTAGAGACTATGCCTTTCTAACCTGCTGTAACACAAAAGTAAATTAATACTAGTAAGTTGATGGTTTTATAATAAAAGAATTATCACCCCACCTGCAACTATGATTCTCTACAGTATTCAAGTACAGTGATTATTACAGATTTGCTGTGTGATACATCAATCTTAAATGTTAATCTGTTAATATCCTTGAAACATCTCCATCCCTAGTGAGTATAGTATGACCAGATCAGGAAAGACAGCATGCATCATTGTAAGATTACAAGCACTTTTAATTCAGTCATGCTGACCTTCCAGCAGTGAGCTTAAAAACAGCTGAAATATGAACCTTTCAGTGACAAGACTGACTGCCACGGAAATTTAATTGTCCCTGGTGTTCGTGCGACTAAGGGCCTCACCTTGTCAATGTTTGCACTGGTTTTGGTAGCACCAATAAACAGAATGCTTTATTAGCTTTGACAGTTATGCCTCAGAGCAAGGATTTAAAATGAACTAGTTAAAAGAATGAAAATATCCTAACTGCTATTTTAAAAAAAGAAGTATTTGATATTTCTTACCCAGACATGTGTCTTCTAGGATCTGCAGTTTATTTGTTCCCAGTACTTTGAGAGTCTTGAAAATATGGTAACTGATTGGTGAACTGAACTTGCATTAAATTTGCATTAAACACTGCCCTGCCCCCCCCAATTAAAAAAAAAAAAAAAGAAAAAAAAAGAGACAAAACAGAGTGTCGAGTTATTACGGATGACAAATAAACATCACAGGTGGAAACTGACCGACCTGCCAGACCTGTTGGTGCGCATCTTTCTGCTAGAAACTATGGAAACATACAGTAATACACTCTGCTTGGCTCTTAAGTCTAAGATATATTTGCACTTCAGAAATGTTTGCCATGCAGTGAAGTTAAACTACTTAATTACAAATGCAATTAATTCAATGAAAAAAAGTTGAAGTCAGTGGGAGACTAAATTAACTTCATCTCTAACAATAAAGCTGGAAATGCAGGGGGAGTGTCTTTGTAGAAGATACTTTGGATAGGTGCACTCTGCCTGTTGTATGTTTTTTGCTTTTTCATGTTAAAGCAAAAATTCTGTTTTAAATTGTGCTAGTAGTTCATGTTAATTTCAGTTAATAACTTGAGGCCAAGATTATAAAAATACAACTTCATGACTTCCTGACAAGGACGGGTAAGAAGAGAGGAGCAGGAAGTTTTAGAAAACCAATACAAATGACAGATACGGCATTTTTATGATCACTATGTCACACATGAGCTGCACGAAGAACAAATGGCAAGCTAGAGGCTGTCAATTTAATAAGATGCAAATATGGTGATCTCTCTCATGATTTATAAAGTGTTGGAGCAGTCTTGAAAATACTGTTGACAGCAGAGAGGGTCTTTAAGCTAAAAGGAACTTGCTGAGTGATGCTCAGAGGAGAATGAAGGTGAACACCTAGAGCAGACGGGAAGTGGGCTCTGCCTGCTGCTACATTCACTTTGCCCAGCAGTAAAACCAGGAGGAGTTCTGTGGAAGGAGACATGAGAGAGAAAAGAAAAAAAGAGTTTCCACCACGAATACAGGAAGGATAAGAAAAGGTAGTTTTTCATCACACTTTCTACCCCCGCACCCTGCCAGACAGTTTGTGCCCTATTCCAGCTAAGGGGGATCTCACTGTGAAAGACCTTATTACTTTTTATATGAAATAGTTTCCAAATTTATAATCAAGAATTTAACCCTCTCTTTTGCTAGACTAGATACATAGCAACTTTTAAAATAAGAAATTAGCTCAATCTGAACTCAGCCAAATATAATAAATATTGCTGGGATTCTTTGCAGCGTTGCAGATAATCCCTTAGGGTCCCTACGTGCAAAAGCAATTTTGGGAAATCTGGAAGGCCAAGTTTGTTTTCTACTATTGCAGGTCAGTTTGGGGATTAGTAGAAATGCAGTCTATAATGCATGCAAGAAGAAAGCTCCTGAATCTAGATGTGCTTAGCAAACAAATATCCTGAATTATTAGTCATCTGCTGACACCTATCAAATTTCAACTGAAAAGCTTTCAAAAATAGGAGCCTATCTATCATTCAAAAAAGAAGAAAAATCGTCTAGATTGATTTCTAACACTACCACTCCTTAGGAAAATGGAAAAAGAAAACAACCCACACTCCCAAAACATCCCATGAAATACTGACAAACACACACTATTGAAGCAGAACTTTATATTCTTCCAAACGTGTGCCTATATCTGAGAAGAAAAAGAGAACTGAAAAGGTACACCTGACTTGCCTTTAGGGATCTACTAGAAGGGGCCAAAACCAGCATAAAGGCATATACAGAATGAAAGACAAAAATAAAAATAGTAGAGACCAGATCATGACTAATTACTAGGTGAACCAGCTTTCCAGTGAGACATACCTCTTCCTGTTTCCAGCCTCGGTAGATGATTATGTATAGGTATCAGAGAGTCAGTACCTGAACAACTTGTAGATATCTTTTAAAGAGAGCTGAATTAATTGATAATTTTTTCTTAAAAGAGAAAGTAAAGTTGTACCTGATCACAGCTGTCACATAAAGTTTAAGTCCCGTACCGATAGCTCCCAACCTTTCTTGTTTTGTGGGCTCCCCAGCAGTTCCAATAGGGTGTAAAATGGAGAGCAAAGGCAAGACTACAGGTAGACTGGTTTTCTCCTCTTTCATAAAGATCCTAAAAACAGCCTGTGGAGCCTGTGTTTTCTGTCCCTCAGGTGTCTATTATCAGGACCCAAAGCTCTCTGGAGTACTAGACTTTCTAAGACATCATCTCATTTACCTGACAGAAAGCTATAACCTCCATTTTCAGCAGTGCTTGTCTAACGGAGAAAAGGACCCAGAGCTGTTGCTGTTCTAGGTGGTGTCACCTGAACAAGCTGAGCTGGAACCCCCTGACTCGAGCAGAAACACAACACAGAGTAACAGAAAAACATTCTAAATCACTGCCAAAGACATCACCCAGACAGGCACAAAAATTATTTTCCCAATGTAAGATGCCTCTGTACAAAAGATTCTGCCATAATAGCACTTTCTTATGAGTGTGGCTTCAACCTGAAATAAAAAGTTTTGCCTTTAGATCTATACTATTTTGATCTCAAGAGCCACTGAACAACATAAAGCAAAGCATTGTGCAATGAGGATTATGCATTCATGCAAAGATATTTTGATAATTTGACTGAGATAAAATGTAACTTCCTTACTACCTAAAATGTATTTCTATTTTTTCCAGAATTATATCAGATTAGACATTTTAAATTATAAAATCATAGTAATTTTATAATTAAAAAAAAAAAAGAAATAATAGAATTTCAGATCAAGTTACAAAACTGCTAATGCATTGTGTCTTTTCATATTCACTTAATCCAAACCCTCCAATGTTATTAACATAAACCAATCTGCAGAGGGGCATATTTGTCTAACTCCATGGAAATGAGAAAGGAATTATTAATAAGAGCTCAGGACTGCAGTTTGCCCATCCTTCTACATAGGAGAACACTGACCCAAGCTCAGATTTTAGAAAGAAAAATTCCAGATCTGGGCCCAAGTTTATGATCCTATTTGTAAAGCAGTTGCCATTTTTGCAAAGTCAGGCACTAAAACCATGTAAAAAAAGGACCTAAACACATTCAATAGTTATTTTCTAAATTGTAGGTTTGATTCTGTCTCATTTATATGAAATATTTCTCCTTTTATATATCCATATAGCTATATCTGTCTATCTATATAAATAATATAGACCCACCATCTTTAAATGGTAATAGCCAACAACACAGGAATAAATTCCAATTGTTGATTAAAGAGTATTTAATACTTCAGACTAAGCAATATTTTTACAAAAAAGTTTTAAAGACTGCCTAAGAAATGCACGTCCTGAGCAAGCAGGATGTGTGGGATGTGTCTTATCCCACAACATATTTCCTGTGATGTATTTATGAGTCTTCTATAACTGTTCTTTCAGGTTTGCAAATGTTCAGTATATCATCAAGGGACAAAACAAGGATGTGCCTTAACTCCTCCACAGTCTTTGATAGTAACTGAGCTTCCTGCTGTAAATGTAGTTAATATACTCAGTCTGTGATGTCTGTAGGTGATGTTTTGTGACTAACATGCCTAGGAAAACTGTAAGAGACATGACATGCAGGAAGAAATATGGAAAACTGACTCCAAAATCATACTGTAAAGAACAATCCATTCTCCGTAACGTATTGTTTTGACCCATCACTTCTTTCACCATTAGGTAAAAGTCACAATTTTCTTTATTCAACTGTTACAGATTTATTATTTGTTACTACCATCACAAGTATTTCTCTTGCTTACCCTTCAGCCATCAAAAAAACCCTGGATAAATAATTCTTTTCAAAGATGTTGGGTTTTTTCTTAACTAGATATCATAACAAACGAAGCCCATTAATTGAAAATAAAAAACCCCAAACCAACAAAAAAAACCCTCCACACCAAAGCCACGTTGTATTTATAAATGCCATTTGTGAACTGGTAACATAACTGTTACCAGTTTAAGAATTGAGTGCCAGTAGCAATTATAAAGTTAGTAATAATGTTCAAGCATTATTACTCCTCACCTGAGGAAATACTAATCACGTGTTTAGATTTTGCTATGGGAGCAGCCTGGCTCCTCTCTCTCACCCATGCACTCTCCTAAATGCGTGTCATGCTCTTTGTGAGGAGCACGCAAGACAAGCCAGTTTTTCTTTTGAAGTTTTTGGCTACAAGAAGATTTAACTACTTGTTTGATGAGATCTAGTATTCCTACTGATATTTTATTAAGATAATCCTTTGGCAAAAAACTCTCCCCACCCCCTTACTCAAGACAATTCTGAATTTATAATCCTATTCCCTGACCACACAGGAAAATAAATCAGGACAAGGCTCAGCTCAGCCACTGAACTGCCCTGCGGTTTTCAAGTGCTCTGTGCTTTACAAGCGCCCACACACAGCACAATCCTCTTACCAGAAGGAAGAATTAGGGAGAAGAAAAGCACTCTTACCAAAGCCGGGAAAGGCAGGAGAAGTTATATTTTACTTCTGTTTGTGTTTTCCTCCAGTACGTCCTCATCTTCAGCCTGTGTCCAAAAGCACATGTTGCACATTTTATGGCTTTTGCTGCAAGCTCCACGCTTGTTTTACTCAAGCACTAGTTCCTAGAGGCGTGAAAGACACTTTATGCCACTTCTAACCCACATCGCCCAACCCAGATTGCTCCTATCCCACTTCTCCTAGCCCAGGTGAACTCTCAGACCAATATGCTGCAACCCACACAACCATACAAAAGCAAAGAGGGGAAGTGGTACCAGCTCTACAGTCTCCCACACCCTGCTCCAGCCCTCTTCTCTAACTGCAGCTTGGCAGTTTCCACCCCTGATTTCCACCCGCCCAGCCTAATTAAGTCACCAGCTGCCAGCATGGTCCAGTTGGCCATCCCTGCTCCCAAAAAGAGGTGGGGTGGTGGCAAGCATGAAGCAGAGGGAGGCTGATGGGGAAAGGAGGCAGGTGATCTCCCAAGCTGTGCTTGCACCATATTTGGGCAGGCAGCGTCCACCTCCACCAGCAACGTGGCAATCGCCATGCTGCGAGCACTCCCAGAGGCCAGGTCCCATTACCCAAGCATTTCCGTCCACTTCAAATCACCAAAAATGCAAGCTGGGATATCGCGAGTGGCTTTGCACCCATGAAAAGCCCCAAGAGGGGTCACTGCTTGCTGCCCCTTGTCACTTTGGCCATGCCTCCAATGGGCCACCAGTAGTTTTTGCAAGATCACACAGTCACCCAGAATAATTCAGAGAATATCAAGCCTTAAAAAAAAAAAAAAAAAAAAGAAAAGAAAAAAAAGGAGGACTTTTCAGGTGGATCAGTTTGCTGGATTTTAAGTTAACCAGCTCCTCACACACATTTCTGAATAGGAATGGAGGTAAGCTAGGGACAGAAAAATTTCCTTGTCAGGGCTCCCGAGTCTCAGTTAGATCCTAATTTTCAAAGCACTGCTGTTATACAACCACATAATAAAGCATTTAACAATAATAGGAATTCTAATTAAGCAAAACGCGCTTTACGCTGTAGCACATAAAATGAGATTGCAGAGATTAAGAACATTTGTCCCTAGTTGCCATACATAGATAATGCTTTTATACATGGAAAAGCATTGGTCAGCTTATCTAATATTCTAAAAACCCAAAGAACTAAAAAATATAGTTAAAAATGATAGGAAATGTTTCTTAAATCCAAAGGCAGTGTCTAAAATCAGAAATATACACAAAACAATCAGTAACCATTAAGATACATATTTACCGCAAATTGTGCCAAGAAAACTATAATGTAGAGAGAATCAGAGCAATTAGCGTCATACATTTTTCACATATATACATTGACATATGTATATGTACAATGTACATTTGTGTACAACATGTACAAATACACACATATATAAATCAGCTTCTTAAAGGCAGAACGGCATCTAATTTCTCTTGCAGAAATAAGGTACTTCAGTTCAAAGATTGGACCAGATTGGAAAATCAAAGTCCTGGGCTTGAAAATGCCAAATGCCTCTTGAGATGTGCTCACTTTGGTAGAAGGGAGGATATTGAACACTTGTCGCAGATGGAGTGACGCTCTTCGCTCGTAAGACGGAAGTAGCAATATGTTTATTGACATAAAACAGCAATTTAACAAAGTTTGGTAGTAAATGTGACAGTGGTTTAACAAGATTCGATGGCAAGGTACACTTGAGTAGTTACTGCACAGAAGACAGGGTCAGACAAAGCTGTCAGGGAGACCCTCCCGTTGAGTCCCGAGGTTCAGAAAGGACCCCCTTGCGTTCTAAACTCCTTTTCAGAGGGGAGTTTAGGTGCGGCTGGATCCAGACTTAGTCCCAGACGTGGTCAATGGTTTATGTCTAAAGGACTCTATGCGTGCAATCAATCCTTTAGATCACTTTTAGCTAAGATTTCAAAGTTTCAGTGCTCTTACTCCCAATTCACTTACCGAGTATCTGATGTGATAAGGATTCTCTCAACCTTGAGAGGTAACCTTGAGAAGCGGCCCTACTCAAGGGGAGATCCTGGCGTGCAGCCTGCTGCCATGCAGGAGAGCTCAATGGGCTCTGGGCTGTCCACTATTTATGGAGTAAGATGATTGACTTATAGTTGTATTTGCATACCAGCCGCATTTTGGTTGGCGCATGCTCAACTAGCCCTCAGCTGTTGAGCAAGATTTATGGCCCTTAGCTATTGTGTTGCTATCTGTCTGCCCGGAGTCCAACTTCAGCCAGATGCAGCCATCAGGATGACCAGTGGTGGCTATTGCTTAAGCAGAAAAGGGAAAGAGGGGGGGAGCACACCGCCACACTCCACCCCATGACTATAGTCAATTCATCTTACCCTCACAGAATGGTGGTATGGTCACCTCTTACCTCTGTGCCATAAATAGTATATTGATAGTTTGTGCGCTTACAGATCCACGGTAAGTAGATAGTGAAGTACTGCTATTTGTTATGCACTAATTTGTATGTTTTGCATGGTTGAAGTTGGGTTATCCATTTTATAATGTACCAAACCTTTATATACAATATAATTATAAGCAATAGACATATTAATGTTAGAGTTAGTAAAATCTCAACTGGGTGAAGCATGAAATTAAAAACTCCTGTTGCTGTCAGTGACCATCCAAGAAGAGTTTCCCAACAATGATGTTTTCCATCCTTCTTCACCATTTCCAAGACATGGTGTATCTCTTCTGTATCACAATGAATGGTGATTAGGGTTTTTTGTCCATTGTTTTGGATGCGTTCTAGCAGTTAACACAGGTCATTGTGTTGTAGTAGTTTCTTCACCAATGTAAGATTCATTCCGATGGGGGTAGGCAATAAATCTTGACTCAATGTATAATTAGATTGTAATAATTGATAAGACATAACAGGAACTGAATAATTAAAGTCACATCCTCTAATTTTAGTGAAGTTACAAACACAAATATTTGAGTGATTGCTTTTATCTATTGTAACGGTATCTATGAATGTAAAATCACAAAGTGTTCTCATACAAACACATCCTTTTCCAATATATACAAGTACAGTTTCAGGAGTTTCATCAGGATGTATTTCAAAATGACAAACATTTTATTCAGTGTCAAGACAAATGTCTTGGGCTTTGATGGTGTTACTCTCACAAATAAATCCTTGTTGTTCCCGTACAACACATGCATTGACATCAATAGTTTGCCATTTGTTTTCATTTTGTTGGGCCCATACTCTATGTTCTAATGGATAGAGTATAGCTCTATTGTGATTTAATCCTAGCGCAATGATTGAGTATATGGCATATACTGAAGCATTGTGTATTGTTAAGACAAAAGCTGTGGCCTTATTGTTGATGGGGTCATAAGTAAAATTGACTAAATACCACCAGGACTGGAATTATTTTTCAAATTTTGTTGCATTATCCCAAATTACCTTTCGCATTGCAGTGGATAAGGTGCCTTCTTCACCTTCTCTTGTAATTGCTGCTACCACAGATTGCATCCACAGTTCAGCTTGGATACAGCTAAGCTAGAGAAACGTTATTTTGGGCTGCATCAAGTGCATCCACAATCAGCTGGTGGTCTCTTTCATTAATTCTTTCCCACGGAGGCAATATATGAGATAAGAGCCATTGGTTAGTTCCCAGTGCTAATAGGGAAGACTGCAATGGGTGTTCTAATTTGTTTAAATCCCTTGTTGTTGTGCTCAGTTTATAGTAACATGAACACAGCATTTCCATTTGCCATCCTGCGGGGTGCTGTAAGAGAAAATAGAGACTTGTTTCGGTGGGGAGAGTCCAAACAGGTTACCCCGTTAAAAAGAAGGAAAAATCCATTGTGCACTAATTGTATGTTTTGCACCGCTGCTATCGGTAGCTTCCCAGGCAAGTGGTCCACAAGGTTTAGTTAAGGTCAACTCCTGTTAGGTAGGCATACCATTTTCTGACAGTGGGGTTTTGTGCAACTCCTTCTGGGGGAGCAGTCCCCTTTAGGATTCCTTCTAGTAAATTAAATGGTCCTCTAGTTTGCACAGGTATTTTCTCAACTTGTTTAACTGCTCGGACTAAAGATAAAATTCCCTTTTCCCATTCAGAGTATTGTTGTTCTGTTTCTTTAAATGTGGTTGAGCTAAACAGTAAAGGTCTTTTTGGCCCATCGGGGCCGGTTTGGAACAGGTTACGGTAAGTAGGGTGTTTGGCAAAACCCCATTCAGCTATAATAGGGTCACAGGGGTGTACCGGTCGCAGTGACTGATAAGTTTCTAATTCTTCAGTTAGAGTTTTGACTGCCTCTTTATGTTCTAATTTCCACTCCCAGGGTTTGCCTTTCCGTAAGAGTGAGTATAATGGACGGGAAATGATAGAAAATCCAGGTACATGCTTACTCCAATATCCTTAAGTTCCCATTAATTGTTGTAACTCCTTCCTTGATAGGGGCATTTGCAGCTCTTCGATTTTTCTTAAGGTATCTGGAGGAATCACTGCACTGCCTGCTATCCACCAAGTTCCTAAAAATTTTACTTCTTCACTTGGTCTCTGACATTTTCCGGGTGGAATCTCAATTTCTGCTTTATTTAGCGCTTACCATACTGCTGCTGCCGCTTCCCCCACCTTCTCAGGGGAAGCTCCTCCAATCAGAGTATCATCTATGTATTGGTACAGTTTCACATCTTGGGGGAGTGAGACTGTCTGTAAAAGTTCAGCAAGTGCGGCATGAGCAATTGTGGGTGAATGTTTATACCCCTGTGGGAGTCTGTTAAAGGTATATTGTATTCCCTCCTAAGCGAAAGCAAACGTCTCTCTATCTTCCTCCTCCAAGGGAACAATGAAGAACATATCTTTTACATCTAGCGCCGCCATCCATGGGTGTGCAGCTGCTTGCAAAGTAGCTGTTAAGTTTGCGATGTTTGGTACAGCAGCTGTTAGCGGGGCTGTATTGGCATTCAGGCGCCGATAATCAATTGTTAAACACCACCTCCCGCCTGGTTTCCGAACCGGCCGGACAGGTGAGTTACATGGGGCCTGGGTTCTGGAGATAATTTGTCGTTTCTCCAAATCAGCTATGACTTCAGAAATGCCATTTCGTGCCGCAGCAGAAATCGGATATTGCGGCACGCCAGTAATTTCTGCATCAGGGGGTGCAGGGGCTGCGCGAAGTTCCCGGACGGTCGCCTCCCGACTTCTACCGGGCGTGGGATCGACGTGTGAGCCGAAGGACCACACACTGCCATTCGGCAGGCGCCGGCTTCGCCCGTTTAAAACGTCGAAACCTAAAATATTTTCATGACGATCTTTAATTGCAAAGCGAGCCGTCGACATGCGCTTCTCGCCCGGGGGCCACAAACCGACCCTGGCAGTTTGACACACATCCATTCACACCGGTAATCTTAACCCTTTGCCGCCCGGATCGCACGCCCAGCTTCTCGGCATCTTGTTGTGTTAGTATTGAAATTTGTGCTCCCGTATCTATTAAAACTTCACCAATTGTCCTTGAGGATCAACTGGAATTAAAATGTATGGGCCATCATCACTTATCCACTGATAATCCTACACTTTCCGGACAGGTAGGCCCAATTGCCTTCCGGACATTACTGGGTTTTTTGCTGCATGCCCTGCAATTCCTCCTTAAGGGGGAGGAAGGGGTTGTCTCCCTTTCTAGGGACTGGCGCCGGAGGAGCTGAAATACGCTCCTTCCTTTCACTGTTCTCTCTTTTCTGGAATGCTTCAATCAGACTCAAAATACTGCCAGTACGCTGACCTTGAATCGCTGCTCTGGGAATGCCTCGGGCAACGGCTTCCCAATTATGCCAATTGTCACGAGCCCATTCTTCTGAGAAGTTGGGACTAGGATTCACTCCATGCCTCCGTAAATAATCGGTGATACTACGTGCCATCCTGCCGACTACGCCAATTTGTCGCAGATGGAGTGACGCTCTTCGCTCGTAAGACGGAAGTAGCAATATGTTTATTGACATAAAACAGCAATTTAACAAAGTTTGGTAGTAAATGTGACAGTGGTTTAACAAGATTCGATGGCAAGGTACACTTGAGTAGTTACTGCACAGAAGACAGGGTCAGACAAAGCTGTCAGGGAGACCCTCCCGTTGAGTCCCGAGGTTCAGAAAGGACCCCCTTGCGTTCTAAACTCCTTTTCAGAGGGGAGTTTAGGTGCGGCTGGATCCAGACTTAGTCCCAGACGTGGTCAATGGTTTATGTCTAAAGGACTCTATGCGTGCAATCAATCCTTTAGATCACTTTTAGCTAAGATTTCAAAGTTTCAGTGCTCTTACTCCCAATTCACTTACCGAGTATCTGATGTGATAAGGATTCTCTCAACCTTGAGAGGTAACCTTGAGAAGCGGCCCTACTCAAGGGGAGATCCTGGCGTGCAGCCTGCTGCCATGCAGGAGAGCTCAATGGGCTCTGGGCTGTCCACTATTTATGGAGTAAGATGATTGACTTATAGTTGTATTTGCATACCAGCCGCATTTTGGTTGGCGCATGCTCAACTAGCCCTCAGCTGTTGAGCAAGATTTATGGCCCTTAGCTATTGTGTTGCTATCTGTCTGCCCGGAGTCCAACTTCAGCCAGATGCAGCCATCAGGACGACCAGTGGTGGCTATTGCTTAAGCAGAAAAGGGAAAGAGGGGGGGAACACACTGCTACAACACTTAGATGGAAACTTCTGCAGATGTCGTGGGCTTTAATTACGGTGTCACAGATAACATGGTGTAGCTGAGCGTTAATACTGATTTGTTGTTATGCTAATCTTCTGTTATTTGAGATTTTAATCCTCAGAGGTGGGTAAAATATAATTTTCTCCACTTCCAATGTTGTATATTGTATTTCAACATTGGAGTTCTGGGCATCTATAATAAAAAAACAAAAATCAAAGATCAGTCAGAACACAGCTTTGAGCTAAATTTTGCACGGTTACACAATGTTGCAGAAGACAGCTGATGCTTGATATTAAATCAAACACTTCCTCCTAGGAGAGTTTCAGAACTTGAATAGTGTTCCAGTGGCTGGTTACACGTTGAGTTGTAACATGGCCTGGACTAGTATTTCATGTTAGATAAACGTCTACCTGAGAAAACAAACTGAAGAGGAAGTAGACAAATTCCCCATTTTACCCTATTGTTCTGAATGCTGACAGAAATTTTGCTGTCAATGTAGATGGGTCAGGCCTCTGATCTACAGTGGATTTTGCTCTACTTTGTTTGCTTTCCTTTGTAAGGAAAACATCTCTTTCTTTTCCACTTTCATAAGGAAATGTTAAATTCATATATCCTACTTTCATGATATTTGGCATAATGGGCCCAAATCTGAATTCTTTTCTCTCTGAGCTTTACTTTCTATCAAATTGTATTCATTTTCCATGTAAATGGCCAAAGGATAATTTTAGATATGTTACCTAGGGACCCCACATAAAACAGATCAAATGGTAAAACATTAATGTTTTGCATAAAATTAATCATCTTGAAATGAAAACCAAGCCTTAGCCTATTGCCTTTTAGGATAGTTTAGGGACACCATTAAAATGCCTTTTATATCTATGACTGCAATCATTAAACTATCTGTTGTCTTATTTTGCATATCTTATAAATACAGGGAGATTAATCAAATTTTTATTTAGGTGCTATTGGGTGGTAAAGAAGTTAAAAAAACTCCCCTGCTTTTCCTTTTTTAGTTCTTTCTTATTATATATGCACATTAGTACCATCTGGTTAGAATAGTAAAGATCTCTTGATCTCTACTTCCCTCATGGTTTAAATATGATTACTGTTGAAAAGTTCATAGAGGTTTCAGAAGGAAATGAAAGAAAAGACAAGACTCAAACAACAGACACCAAATCAAAATCTGTGAAAAAGATGTCAATCATGTCTGCCAATTAAACAGCATTATTTGGTGTAATTTTGCCTTACTGTGAATATGTCCCATTCACCTCCATATGCAGATATGTAGAGCAACCCCCTTTACGTAAATAGAAGATATTTGATCCTGAATTTTCTTTCTTACTGAAAATATCAAAGAATAGTAATCTCCATACAGTCACCAACTTGATCTAAATTTACATCTTGTTTTCATTTAAAATGGCTTGATTATTTTCTTTTCTTCCTTTTTTTTTTTGAGAAAGCCATTACTTTCACTTTCAAGAGGCGTCATATACTCCTTTTATCTAAATATTTCCTTAGTCTTCTGTATAAATACATTGAGTAGCTTTGCAAAATTTGGATAGGCTTTGTTTTAAACTTTAGAGCTTTGTGCACGCTATTGTTAGTCAATACAAAAATTGGCTTTTTTTTTTTAATTAATTTTGTTAGGCTAAAGATAGGTGCTGTGTGAAAGACGGGGAATATCAGAGTGAAGATTGTTTAAAAAATATTGTCACTGAGTGACTCCTCTGACCTGAGAACTGCAGCCTAATGATACAGTCTCATCCATGGATTTATTTTTTCATATTTATCAAGGCACCATCGTAATTCTATTTCAGTGTATTATTTTGAGGGACATGTTCTCTGCTTGGTGCTATCACAAGTTAGTAGTCATACATAAAAATGTGGATTACTCAGGGCTTTAACTCCATACAGGGTAAGAGTGTGCCACTCCTACTTATGTCAAGTGACACCCTATTGCGTGAGAGCTTTATTTGCTGCTTGGGAGCTACAGAAACAACCAAGGCCAAAATGAAAAAGAAAGGCAGAAACCCTGTGTGCCAGGCATCTGTTTCGTATCCTATAAACTGTAACATAAAAACAGTTTGCTTTTTCTGTAATCATGATATCTTCTTTCTCTTTTGGCATCTCTCTATTAAAAGGGAGCTCCTCTGCATCACTTACTTGAATATATCTTATGCGAAATAATGGACAACTTTGCCTGAAGAGTACCCTTCAGCTTATTTAAGTGGGAAGTAGCTCTCAGAAACATAGCTTATAGCAGAGCATCAAATGTGTACACACACACTCAGGTAAGCACTGTAGCAAGATTAATCTTCAAATAGCTGCTTAAGTATTTGCTTCAATTTTAAATTAAGATATTTGGAGTTAAATTCTAAGTAGCTGCCTTTAGTGAGAGCTAGCTTTATCACAGATAACAACTAAAGTAGACTTCTTCCCCACATGACTTATTTTACTACAAGGGATGCGGAAAGGAAATCTTTGCTAACATTCTTGCCATGTTGAATTCTCTAACAGCCTTTCAAATACAAAATCTGATGCTTCAAATCTTAATAGTTTCTGCCCTTATTGCATCTGTTAACTGTATATTACAACAACATATAACCCCCTTACACCAAATAAAATACCAGAAGAGAACAGCAACAGGTGACCAGAAGGGCAGGTACCCATGCAGAGGGACAGCAGGGTCATAGCATAGCGGAGTGCAACCCATACATGATCAATTCCCACTGCTGCTCTAAAATGAGCAGTGTGTGGTCTCTGTTTTGTTGTTCACTCACTGTGCAGTAGGAAGGAGGAGCAGAGGCTGTAACTGAGATTATTGGTCACAAATCCTTGATGATGCAGGATACTTTGCCCACCTTCTTCACCAGCAGCCACAAGTGCAAAATAAGTACACACCATGTTTTGGGTTTGGGCATTTTGTGTGGTGAAAGAGAAAAGGAAAATTGTTCCTTGCTGTGCTCCCAAATCACTGCAACACAATGGTCAGATTTTGTCCAAGCTGGGCAAAAAAACCCATGGATATAATTTATTACAATATTTTCTAGCTGTCCTGAGCTAGTCATGCGAAGATTTGACATCATTCTCAGACCTAACACTCTCTTTCAAAGAGTAACAAATATAGAGGTGTACAAACAAGGGCGTCTGAAGTATTGTCATTAATTATTCCATTTAATAATTTCTTCACCACAAATAGAGCCCTCCAATTTTAATAAAAATAGATTATCTCCTTTCCCTCTCTGGGACTGGTCAGACTCTTGAGACAAACGGTCTTCTTTCGGTCATTGTCATTACTGCATGTAATCTTGCTCTTCCATTGGAAAATGAACTGTTTGCTCTGCCAGTTTGAAACTGGAAAATACATAGGATTGGTAGAAAGACCCTAATTCTCCCTAAAATCCAAGGTATCTTAAACATTTAGGGTATTATGTTGCTACTAAGCTGTTAGATTTAGGTCAATGTGCTATTCCTTTTGAGATTATAAAACCATTCTGACCTGGATTTTGATGATACAGGGATTTTTCACAGCAGTTCCTGTAGCTGGCGAGCTATAATGTGTTAACATGAACAGGCCTGGACACTTTGCTTCTTGGATATTAGATGGAGCTTGGGGAAATTATTTCGAAATTATTTGCAACATGCTTTCAAACAGTATAAATCATCCTCAACACATGCATAGCAATTTACCCTAGCTGCTTCAAGGTATATGAATGGGATGACAAAAAACCTCTAGCAATTACCTGTTTGACTCTGATTTACTATATGCATGCACAAATAAGGAGAAATTCAATATAGTAGTAAGAAGAAAATCAATATTGTATTACCTTAGATTAGACACTTAACTGGTGAAGACATCAGTACTGTAATACACTGCAGCTATTCTTTTACTTCATATAGAAACCAAACTGTGATAAAGTTACTTCCTTACATAGAACAAAATACTTGGTCTCAGGTTTTGAGCAGCTCCACTGAGCCAGGAGAGAATTTGCTTTCTTATGTTATGGTATGGAAGCTATAATTTGCAAAGCTTTATGAGGCAAAAATGAGACTAAGAAGGGAAGGGCAAAGTTATCAAGGGTATTTGCTAGATAAGGAAGACCGCATCAGTGGAGAACAAATTTCAGGCCTTTCGATGCTTGCTCTAGCCTTGTTAAATCTTCATGCTCCAGCCTCTGCTTTGTTTTCTGTGAAAACTAGGAGTAGCTGTTTCACACCATTAACCACCAATGAAATGTATGG
Organism: Gymnogyps californianus; assembly: GCF_018139145.2. Classification (NCBI taxonomy): domain Eukaryota; kingdom Metazoa; phylum Chordata; class Aves; order Accipitriformes; family Cathartidae; genus Gymnogyps; species Gymnogyps californianus. The sequence goes on along the minus strand of NC_059500.1, from coordinate 34,917,475 downwards.
TGATCATTAACTACTATTTGTCATAAACAGGCATAGTGTAAACTATTCTCTGTGTTTACCAAATGTGAGCTGAATATTACAGCAAGATCTGTTTCTTATGGAACATTGAACATACAACTTAGGACAAAGCAGAACAAAAAGTGGCACAACATACTGCACTAATGAAGACGAGAAAAGAAAACTAACTTTTCACATACATTCACTTTTCTCATTTCACTGGGAGTGGGAACAGTTTCACAAAGATTTCACTGAGAACTGATGACTGATATAGCAAAAGATCTGATCCAGCATTAGAAGGCAGGATTGTCAAACTCAGCATTTTGTGTATATTCATGGTTCTTTTTGTTGGCTGCAAACCTAATTTCTTATGAATTTGTTGCCAGGCCTGTCATATTCATGAACCCATGAATGGTAGCTGAAAGAAGAAAACGTATCAAATGCAGTGAAACTCACAAAATTGGCACAGGTTGGCATTACTGTAAGGGTCTCAAAATAATAACTTTTTCCCAGGTGCAAGAATTTACAGTACTTCAAAGGTCTAAGATTTTCACTAGGAAGCCAGCCAAGGGCTATACACTGCATTTGTATATCTTTTGTATGAATTTATTTGGCAAAATTATAGACAGGAACTGCTACTGCACTTGAACACTCAAATATTTATGAAATTGCACATAACTAATCTGTGTAATTTTGTCTTCTAAATCAATGTTAAGAGTAGATGTCCAGAATCTGTCCCTTTCTTACAGCTAAAGACTTTTTCAGCTGTAGAGATGGCATCTTCCTAAAATTTTTTTCTCAGTTAAATTTTATTTATTCATATGTAACACTAGCCACAATGCTTCAGGGAGTTTTGCTTTATTTCCAGCTTGATACATTTCAGTATCTCTGTAATGAGGCTATTGCTGCAAATACAGCCAAGTGTAACTGCAGCTATAGAAAATGACCTGATTTCATGTGCAGAAACCAATCTCTTTTCTAACAGTGTGAAATCATGCTGCTTACTCTAGATGCTAAGATTCTTGGAAGTGAGTGCACTGTCTGCCTGGGTGGATTAGCATCCTGCTGCAAAGCCGTGGGGGGGCCAGAGCCACTTGTTTCAGACAGTTATTTCCAAACGCGCACAAAGCTGTTATATATGGGATGCAGCTCATCACAGGACATAACATAAGATATAAACTGGATTTCTAAAGGGGCAGAGACTCAAAAAATGTGTACTGAATCTACCCTCAGCACATCTTTTATTTTCACTAGGCATTGCCTTTAAAATGCTAAGGATGTACTCCTGTGGGATTTCCCAATGCAGATGCCCCAAACACATAGATGGTGTAAAGGAGTAATATATATGCTAACTAAGTGGGACTTTCCTTTGCAGAGAAGAATGACAGCCTCCTGGGGACATAATTTTGCTCTAAGAGGCATCCATATGCAATGCATGACTTTGGCGTAAAAAGAACAACAATGAAACACAAATGGAGTGTTTTGCCAGGAAAATACATTTTAAAAGAATTTCAGAGTGTTAAGGGTTTTGGTAGCAGTGTTTGGAGATTTTTCTGTCCTTTACGTATTGCAAAAGCTATGTATTATAGAACTTGTTTTTCATTTCTTAGGACTGTTCAGTGTGAAATAGGAATGAAATATCAAAATGCCAGCAAGGACACCACAGACATGGGGAACTGCAATTGTTTTAGTTATTTTCACTACACTCTTGCTCTAACTTACTAAGCAGTCGCTAATCCTTCTGGTTATTATTCACCCAGAGCTACACTTCAAAGAACTTAAAAAATCGTTCCCTCTGCAAGGTCTGCTGTATTTGAAGAGCCGTTTCACCATTTCCTTTGCAGAATAATCACTTAGGTATTGTATTGTATTAAGTAGTCTAATACCCCCACACAGCATATTTTTGTTTTTTGTTTTTCAGAAGAGCAGGTCAGAAAAACTACTTCTTTAATTACCATTTTAAAATCTGCATTGAAGTGGTTCAAGTCTTCATTTGCTGTATGGCACTCAATCCATACAATTTTAATACAAATCTGTATTGCAGAACATTGCAGCCGTGGTATTATATTCAAAATACCAATAACTTTCACAGACAGCATTAGCAGTCAGATGTACTTACAAAGGTTCTTTTTTTTTTTTTTTAATTCCATGGTTTTACTCCATGGCTAATAAAATTATGCAAAATCACAGTATCTCAAAAGATGCAATTACCTTAAATTAAGTACTCTACCATAATACAGAAAAAAGCCAACCAGACAATGTTTCACATCAAAGCCATTTCATAAACAAATGTGACATTTTAGGGAAGGAGTTTGTAAACTAACAACTTGGAAGCCATGGAAGGAAATGGCCTTCCCAAATAAAAATGCTTGAAATCTCATCTTTTTGTCATCACAAGAACCTACTAAAGTGATAATAGAAATTTTCCTCATATGTTCTTCATTATATATGGTTGATGTACTGGTTTATGTCTTGCTGTGCTTTCCAAACGTACCACCCTTCCTTTTTTTTCTGCAGAAAAGAGGAGTTATTCACAGGTATACTTCTAGTCCCTCACCTCATTTTTGACAGAATGAAGAGGGCAAGTGTGTCTGTCCCTGCAGGACAACCTACAGATGTTGTATCTTGGAAGTGGGGAAAAACTGGGCTGATGATGTGGCACTCGGCCTTCTCTTGATTGAGATTATGCTGAATTTCCCACTTCAGTATGTGAGGTAAAACAGTTATGGAGACATTGTGAATAGGAACATGTGAACTGTTTTATTGTACCCTGCCTCTGACCACCATGACTTTTGGGAAAAAACCTAAAAAATTGTAGCTTAAATGGAGAGGCATAAGGTATATTTTCCAAGGCTCTAACAGTTGGGAAATTACAGATACATCCAGACACTTAATACTTAATATAGCTGTCCTCCATTACTTTGCCTAAGTGCTATTCCAAACTCTTCTGTACCCTTTCCCTCCACAGCCTGATGAGTGAAGATTTTGTCCTAGGCTTGTAGGACCCGTAGGTATACACAGCACCACAGTATTCTTCACTTAATTGTTCTCTTCTCCTTTCCCAAAAAAGCCTCATGCTCTCTTCATCCTTTTAAACATCTCTGCAGCTGGTCCTTAGAAAACTGTTCATAATGGACCCATGGTTTCTTTCTTAAAGATAACAAGTTAGAGCACCTTATGAAGTGAAGATAAGGCTAGTTTTTCCTGCGTGTAATACTTTGCACTTACTGATACTGAATGACATTTGCCCTCTCATTTGCAATCACGCAGCATTAAAGCAACTTTCTGTAGCTCTTCCTGGGAGCTTTCAATGCAGCTATTTTGGATAATTTAGTACCACCTTCAAAGAACTAGTGCAGAAGGTATCTAGTTGTTTTCCCTGCATCTCAGGTTTCTCTACCCAAGCACAAACCTAGACCCTGGCAGACACTGAACTTCATTGAGAAATCTTATTATATTATAAGGGAATGCAAGCCCTGAAAAAGATATCTCCAAGGAATTTGTAAATCTAGGTCTGTTCTGCTCCTAACTGCTGAAATTATGGTGATTTTGTCTCTGACTTCAGATTTTTATTTCAAAGACATATATTGTGCCTTTTGTATCATAAAATTTACTCTCATATTTTTCATTTTCTATAAAGATTTATTTATAGTAAGTTAAGTATGAAAAAATTCCCTATGTTTCTATCACTCCAGTTAGATCTATAAGTTTCATAACCGTTTGTTACCAAATCTGTGTTTTGTATTTGTCTAACATTTGCTATAGCTCCTGGATCTCCTGGATATGAAGGTCTTGAACACAATAGATGAAGGATTTTCATGAATCTGAGGGCACTTCTACAGAAGTCACTGGAAAATCATTCCTTGTCTCATTTATTCACTGTCTGTGCTCTTTATTGTCTTTTTTATTCTTCAGGGAGTCATGATGTACTTCCCACTCCTGCAATAAGGAAGGACATTACTCAGGAAAAATCAGAGACACAAGTTAAATCCATCAGCAGTCTGGGTGACATTTTGTGTAAATCACTTTATACCAAGATACTATTCCTGTTTCTATCACTATCCTAATGATTTGTTTCCCTAACTTTGCTAGTAGATTTTCTGTAGAACAAGAATTTTAGTTGTAATCTGCTCAAGTGCTTTCATTTCTAATCACTCATTTCTGCAATTTAAATGCAATAGCCATGTAAGTAGCTTCATCAGAAGCCAGAACAAAGATATATAAATACTTTTATGTGTATATAGCTCTAGATTCCCATGCTTGAGCAGGGGATTGGAACAGATGACCTCCAGAGGTTCCTTCCAACCTCAGCCATTCTGTGATTCTGTGATTGTGTGTGTGTGTTATGGATAAAAATACACATATATACATATATCAAAATTAGTTTCCCCTGAAGACTGTCAAGCAGGCACAGTTAGTTCTCTTTGATTTATTGAATATCTTCTATCTAGACAAAAAAGAAAGCTTAATTAATTTCCATGAAATAACTTGCATGACTTTCAAAGCATCATTTGGAATACATACCAATAAGTAAAATCCAAGAGTGATCCTCTACACTAAATGAAAAACAAATCAGTTTTTAATTTGTTTCACTATTTTCACAGTAATTATAGAGCATTGTGAGGGAAGTTTTCACACTTTATCTGAGAAATCGTCAGGACCAGGTGCATCTCTGCAGTGCCTGCACATTAATGCAGGCAGGATGGGGACAAACAGGAGGAACTGGAGGTCTGTGTGCCACTGCAGGACTACAGTCTCACTGGGATCACAGAAGCACAGTGGAAAAACTCACATGGCTGGAGTGCCGCTATGGATGGGTACAGGCCCTTTGTAAAGGACAGGCTGGGACTGCGAGAAGGGGGAGTTGCCCTGAATGTGAGAGAGCAGCAGGAACACATGGAGCTCTGCCTGGGACAGGTGGTCAGCTGGCTAGGAGTTTATGGGTCAGGATTAGAGGGCAAACCAGTGTGGGCAGCATTGTGGTAGGTGTCTGCTACAGACTGACTAATCAGGGAGAAGTAGATAAGGCTTCTTCAGCCAGCTGGAAGAAGCCTCACATTTGGAGACCCTGGTCCTCGTGGGGGGCTTGAACCACCCAGATAATCCGCTGCAGGGACAACACAGCAGGACACAAGCAGTCCTGGAGGTATTTGAAGTTAATTGATTAATAACTTCCTAAGACAGGTGACTGAGGAGTGGAGGATGGAAGGTGCTCTGTTGGACCTGATACTTACAAACAAGGAGAACTAGTTGGGGATGGAAGTGCAGCATGGACTGCAGCAACCAAAGGAGGCTGAGTTCAGGAACCTGAGAGGAGGGAACAAGGCAAATAGCAGGATCACAACCCTGGACTTCAAGAGAACAATCTTTGGCCTGTTCAGGGACCTGCTTGGAAGAATCCCATGGGAGGTGATCATGGAGAACAGAGGGTTCAGAAGAACTAGTTGATTTTCAAGGATCACTTTATCCAAGCTCAAGAGCCCCATGAGCAAGAAATCAAGCAAAAGTGGCAAGAGGTCTGCATGGATGAATGAGGAGTTCCTGACTATACTCAAACATAACAAGGAAGCATACAGGAGCTAGAAGCAGGGACAGATGACCCAGGAAAAATAAGTAAACACTGTCCAAGAGTGCATGGATGGGGCTAGGAAAACTAAAGCCACCTGGGCTTTACCCTGACAAGTGATGTGAAAGGCAACAAGTGTTTCTAGAGGTACATCAGCAGCATAAGGAAGATGAAGGAAAATGTGGGCCCATTGCTGAATGGGGCAGGGGTCCTGGTGACAGAGGATATAAAAAAGCTCAAGGTTCTCAATGCCTTCTTTGCCTACACCTTCATATATCAGATTTGCTTTCAGGAATCCCAGGCCCAAGATCAGGGGGGAAGTCTAGAGCAAGGAAGGCTTACTCTCGATGTAGGAGGGTCAGGTTAGGGAACATACAAACAAGTTAGACATTTTTATATATAAGCCCAGGAATGGGATGCACCCATGACTGCTTGGGGAGGTGGCTGATGTCATTGTGAGGCCAGTCTTGATCCTATTTGAAAGCTGATAGTGATCGAGGGATCAGAGGAGGAAAATGGTTCTTGAGGACTGGAAGAAAGCAAGTGTCACTCCTGTCTTCAAAAAGAGAAGGAAGAAGGACTCAGGGAACCTTGATCCCTGGGAAGGCGTTGGGGCAAAAATCTGTAAGCTGTTTCCAAACACATGAAGGAAAACAGGTGATTGGGAGTAGTCAGCATGTATTTAAAAAAGGAGGAATCATCCTTGACCAACCTGACAGCCTTCTGCAAAGGGATGACTGGCTTGGTGGACAACAGGAGAGCAGTGGATGTTCTTTATCTGGACTTTAGTAAGGCTTTTGACAGTGTCTCCCATAACATCCTCATAGATCAATTTATGAAGCACAAAGTAGACCAGGGGCTGAACCGCCAAGAGTGCAGTGAAGGGCAATGAATATGATTAAGGGTCTGGAGCATCTTCCATATGAGGAGAGGCTGAAAGAACTGGAACTATTCAGCCTAGAGAAGAGAAGGCTCAGGAGGATCTTATATGTGTGTATAAATACCTGATGGGAGGAATGAAAATGAGGGAGCCAGACTCTTCTCAGTGGTACCCACTGACAGGAAAAGAGGCAATGGACACACAAATTGAAATACAGGAAAAGCTGTTTAAACATGAGAAAACACTTTTTTACTGTGAGTGTGTTTGAACTCTGGCACAGGTTGCCCAGAGAGGTTGTGGAGTTTGCACCTATGGTGACATGGAAAACCTAACAGGACACAGCCCTGAGCAATCTGCTGTAGCTGACCCTGCTTTAAGCAGGGAATTGGACTACATGATCTCCAGATGTTCCTTCCAACCTTAACCACACTATGTTTTTGCAAATGCTGCTTTCAAGCAGTCTATGCACTTTTAAATCATCATTTTCACCTCATTTTAATATTTTGATCAAGAACTATGTCAAGAACTATTCCTCAAGAACAGCACATAACACAAGAAATTGCAATAAAGACAAAGACAATGCACACAGCAGCACTTTGACAGAAGAAAATACATTTGTCAGAATGCATTATAGTCTTATAACACACTTTGAACCACAGATCATGACTTTATGCAATATTAAACATAATCTGAAAAGAAAAGAAACAGCTTATCATATGAAGTTTTCTTAATTTTAAGTTAATCACAATGCATGCCCTCAGACCTGAGAGGCTGATGCTGTTCCAGTTTCTGTTCACTGCAGGTGAAAACCCCACAGCCACACAGTGATTAAAACCATAATCACACAGGTCTTGTTCATCTTTTACAATATCTATGATTCTGTGACAGTAACTGTTACTGTTCTTTGTTATACAGTGAAATGCATTGACATAAAGTACAATAGCCTGCTGAAGAGTAGCTCTTCTACGAATAAATGAAAAATATATATTTACTGTTCTTTTGTGCACATCATTACACTGCTCTAAAGCAGATCACAGCAACCAAGGCTGAAGTGATACTTTTATTCTAGCTGTCCCTTTTCAGTTTCTCCTAATGTTCCCTAATACACGCCTTTGGGACCAACATTTCCCATACTTGGTCTCTGTTTAAAACACGAATATTTTCTACAGTATGAGCAAATGTAGTTGTTTTTTAGGTATGTGAGAGTGAAAATATTTATCTCCTTGTATATTCCAAACAGAAATGTCATGCTCAGATAAACCTGTAACTCAGAAACTAGAAACTCCAATAAAAAGGAAAGTAGCTTATTTCATAGAGACACTGTTATCAAGGCCATAGTATTTTCAGCATAGTAATTGTTTAAATTATCTGCTTCACCATGGACAAAAGTTGTCTTCTGTGATTCAAGGCATTTTCAGGCTCAGTGCTCAGTGGTTGGAGAAGCAGGAGGTGTTCAGCTTCATGGAGCAAACCCAACCTGACAAAATTCAGCTGGAAGACCATAGTTTTATGGGAGGTGGAAAAGTGTAAGTCTGTCAATGACCTGGAGCCTCCAGCTTTTATAAATTCTGCCAGTAGAGCTATGAGATCAAAGAGCCTTTAGCAAGCAGGGTGATTATTAAAACAAAAAAAACACAAATGGATTTCAAAACAAAACATAGCAAAATAATTTCCTCTCATTTTCTTTTTATACCCCCCCCCCCCCAATTAATTTTAAAAACCTCAGAGATATAGAGCCCAGGAAGAATTCATATATTGCTACTCTGTTGCAATATCAAGAACTCAATGTAGGCTTCCACTAGAGTTTTCAGGAAATTTGTTTTGGACAAATAGTGATGAGGTAGGTAAACTAAATTAATTACTACAAGGTCAGCTATTTGGCTCCAGAAGTGTTGTAGGGAAAGAAAAAAACCCCAAACCAAAACCCAGACCAACTGAATAGAATGTAGGGAAGCAGCCATCAGACTGGTAGCCTGTAGATGGCTTACTATAGCCTCTGAGTTAAGGTGTGACAGCCAAAGAGGAGGGAGAATTGGAGATAATCATTCACTGAGAAGGCTTCATCCTACAGTTTGAAATTGTTTGAAGTCCTGAACTGCAAGAGGGAGAGGGGGATTTTATTCCTCTTGTGTTATAAGTGTTCAGCCAAGACTTTCAGATGGGGAAGGATTCCCCCCTGTGCTAATGTCTGGTGAACATACAAGAATGTTCTGAGGAAATGTCAAAACATGATTTATGGTTTTTTAATGCTCCCACTTCCTTGCCTGGCTTGACTTTTAGTTTATTGTTATCAGCTTAGTTCATACCTCCCAGCTACATGAGATGTTCTCAGATATACTTTCTGACACTCATTTGGGAAACCTCTGTAATTATCTGTCATGCAGAATTAGGGACCACAGTGTGAAAGGTTAAATTTTTTTCTTATGAGCTTTGTTTACAGCAAAAGCCCAATGTGACATCATGGGAAGGAAATGATTGGTTATAAAGAAAATCAAGGCAAACCAAAAAAATTGATTATCCCATCTCACTGAGTCTTAGACGATTCAGTGGAATTTCTGAAGAGATTCTATTAGTAAACAAATAGAAATTGAAAAGTTTTTTTGACATTTTAGACATGATTTTGATTAAAAACAGGCTGCATAGTCCTTGGCTCTTTGCATTAACGGTGTGCCAGCCAGCCTCTCGTTTGAAGAAGGACTGCAAAAGCTGGCTGAGAGCAATTCAAGGGAATAATTATATCACCCTATGAATTAAATCTCACCACAGCTATTCCCAGAAAATCTGACAAGCAATGAGAGCAAGGGAAGCTGCACTGAATTTTCAATGAAAGAGTGCATTCACTTTCAGAGCACACTTTTTTCCAGCACATTTGGTTTAACTCATTGTCACAGCCCCAAGAAATAAAGGCGGACAACAAAGAGAAGAAAGTTGCAATAAAAGTTAACCAAGAAAAATACCAAGATGCTTTAAGACGTTGTCCAAAGCAAACATGGGTATTCAATTACTGTGCAGGGTTCAGTTTCATGTTTTCAGACCTCTGCTGTAAACTCGTTGAAATGAGGTTGGAAAAATGAAACTCATTCATGTTTTAATTTACATATTCCAGAATACTGCAAGGTGGTAAGCCAAACAGAGCCATGCTGAAATCAAATACGTTAGTCTGCAGACCTTAAGGCAATTTTCATAGCTACAGCTGAGTCACTAAGGCAGCTGGGCCACTCAGTGAAATTAAACATAGTAAATTAAAGGCACATGTAATTGGCTCTCTGTATTTATTGCTCTCTCCCTTTTCAGTGCATCTGAATGTGCTCAGGATTGATTTCATAAAATCTCTTTTGGCAGAATTCCTCTGCTCTCTTTCTTCTACTTTCCTGTAAAAAGGATCTTAGTGAACATCAAAAAACAGATTACAACTAGTATTAATGAGGTATATAAGCAAAATGGTTCTTCAGGGGCTCTCATGTCCTTGTGTTATTTGTTTGCTTTTCTCCACGGGGGTCTCAGAGGATAACGAACTGATCGTTATGACCTGAACTGAGTCACTGTATTCCTTTTCATATGTTTGAGGCAATAATCTTTTTTCTTTTTTTTCACTGCCTCAGTAGAAGTTGGTAATGAAAACAAATATGTACAAATGAAGGCTATCTTTCCCATACCCAGACATTTCTTTGACTTTAATAACCTGCCAAAATCTGTCATCACTGCCATAATTACAACAGTAAATTAGAAGTGCTCCTCTTCCATTCACTTCCATCTGACACATCTGTTACCAGTATAATCAGTGCTCCCTTGCACTGCCCAATTACCTCCTAAGTGGCAAGGTAAATCTCAACAAGCTCACTGAATGTTGAGAAAAAATAAAGTACCATTTTTCACCATTAGGATCTTCACAATTGTGGGTGATCAAATGTAACTACAGCCAACTTGCCGTCCCAGGAATGGCTATGCCACCATGCTCTTCTCCTTCCTCCCTTTCTCAGCCAGCACCAACCGTTCAGCAGCAAACTCAGGTACAAACTAAAGTCCCCAAAATGATCAGCTCCAAAGATGCCTCCCCAGCACTTGTGCTGTCCTGGCAGTGCTCTGTTTGAAAGATGGAGCAACCAAGAGGCTGGCAATGCAGTATTAGTGCCACCATGACATACTCATCTCAGGGAGCGAAGCTCCCTTTTGGATTTGAGTCTGCAAGGAGCTGTTTCGAACTGCAGTGGACACCATTTAACAGGCTTCTGTGGAGGGAGGTGGTGTGAACTCCTTCCCAGCAGCTTGGCTAGCTCCTCACTCAGTTATTCGTAATTTATGCAGAAAGAGATAGCGAAGGGAAAGTACTCAGGCTCTAAGAGCATTTCATATGTCACAATGAGCATGTCTCTGAAAGTAGACACAGCTCTAATAGGGTGGCGTAAATACGGACTTAAGCCTAAAAAAATTCAGCAAAAACAAATAAATAAACAGACAATAGAATATCCTCCCGCTTTTCTTCTTTTCCTTTCTGTTCCTGCATTCTCCTAGATTTCCACCCTTTCTGTGGCCACTCTTAAAACAATTAAATCACAAGGACTTTAAAACTGCTTTGTTTGTTCCTAGGCTGTGTAGCAGTGGTGGTGGATGCTGCAGCTCACCGGTGAGGAAGCATTTGTTAACCTCCAGAAAAAGTAATTCTGTGGCATGTCTGCAAAATCACCCTAGTCCGCCAAATACAGCATGGCCTGAGGGGATTATATCCTGGACTTTATCACTCAGCATTATAAGGACAAGGCAGGACATTGAAGCTTTCACCGCGTGAAAGTTAAAAGAAGACAGCACCATAACCTCATCTCTGGACAGCTTTGGTTGTGAACAAGTACAGAGCCTTCTCTCTCTTACTAATTTTTAATGGAACTGCTAAAATACACTAGTTATTCCATATTACTCTGCCTTACTCCCAAAAAGCCATTTCCTTCCCACTGCAAAGCTTAATACATTTTGCGGCCAGCTTTGAGTACAAAGTCTACCCTGCTCCTTCTTGCTAATGCTGCTCAGCACCACAGTTCTTTGCATTTCAAGGAGAAAAGAAGACTTTACATCATTAACATTGGGCTAATTACTCCAAACAACCTCACCACACTTCACAAAGAAAGGAAGTTCTTGCCATTTATAAAATAGATAGATTGAGCTGATACCAAAGTGAATCAATCAACACGTAAAAAGCATGCAGAAAGTAAAAGGCACACATCTAACAGATTTAAAAGCCCTTTTGTAAACACTAAGGATCTTCATTATCTTTAACTTAATGGAATATCAAATGTTACCAAAAACACAGTGTTTCTGACAGATTCACATTAATTTCTCCAGTACTTGCTGGAAAGCAATTAGCTATTAAAGGCTTTTTTTTTCTTTTTTTTCCTTTTCTTTTTTTCTTTTTTCATAATATGTAATTTAAAGTAATTAAAAAACTGTCTTATTTTATAATAGGTGGGAAAACAGAATGATTTATTTTGCTTCATATACAAAATGAACTGCAGAAGATGTGTCAAAAATTTCTAGGAACCATAGTACAATACAACAAAACTGAAACTTTTACCAGAAAAGCCAAAAAAAAAAAAGGCAAAATAAAAAAAAGAGAATTAAAATGGCAAGATTATAATTTTATATATTGCAAATGCTGCACTATATTATTCTTATCCCTACAGTCCAGCAGCAGCTTTAAAGTGGTCAGCTCATGTTCTGATAAACATCCAGCTTAACATACACTGGTCTACCCTGCTTTCTAACTGAGCTGGTACTGGTCTACCTCAGTGCCTACACCAGCTAGTGCAAGCCAGGTTAAGTGCTGAGATCCTCACTGAAATCAGTTATCTCACCCTAGCAACATTGGATTTGCCTACAGGAAGATAATGGCAGCACAACAATGAACCTTCTAAGACTCAGCGTGCCCATCTGCCTAAATACTAGAATTGTAGACTTAGAAATAAGTACTGAGTTTGCTTTTCAGAACAGATGATCCCACCAAGTGGGGGAAACAGGTTGCTAGAATGGGAATAGGTAACTCACTCTTTCATTCGAACTTTACAAATACTTTGCTTAGACTATCTGACTGTATTAATTTACAACTTCTTACCTCTTTCTGGTTTTGCACATGCAAATTTCTCCTGCCACTTTCTATTTCTTTTTTAGGTAGAAAAGGTGAAAGGCGAGGCTTTAAAAATGACCACAAGTGCATGGAGAAATGTAGAAGGGGCTCCAGTGGAAAAAAAAGGAACATGTAACCATGTCAGGAAGACAGCACTTCAAACTAAGGCAGAGGTGCTAAATCAATTATATTGCCAACTTTAATTCTCATAGTTCATAATTTCCAAGAGATTGACTTAGCAATCTTTCCGGTATTTTGAAACATAATGACTCGATGTTATATTTCCAATGCTGCCCTCAGGGTCATTGCACAGGAGGCAAAATGCTTCCTGGGCATCCCTGGCTGACTGTCAGACTGTGGTCCTGCATGGCTGCGCCCCGCCGTGTTTCTCTTCCAAGAATAACCACGTAGCTTCAGGCTCCTGAGCTGTCAGAGAGACTGACAACCTTGAATTATCAATGAATTCCCTCTCTCTCTTCCTTCTCCCCCCTCCTCCTTTCTTCAAGAGCTGCTCAGTTGACCTGACAGGATATTTCTCTTATTCCTAGGGGAAAAGGATCTGGTTTATTTTCATATTAATCTGCCAGCATCAATTCATCTGCTTACTACGGTGCAAGTAATTTGGTGCATTTGCTTCAAAGAAAGACATTAAGCCAATTTAACTAACTCAACACATTTCCCCAGAGGAGGACAACAGAGATGTAGAGGAAAAGCCCTCTCCCCTTCACTGTCCTCTGGCAGAAGGGTTTGCTGGAGACAGGGGGAAGACCATGCGTAGGTTTGGGGCAGGGGCCAGCGCTGCATGAACACTTTTCCAACTCACTTGATACTGAGCTGGGCGAAAGCGCTCAAGTCTTGCCTTCACAAACAAGACCATGTCTAGACCTGAAGAGGACAGTTCCAGTCTGCTAGCAGATTAGTTATTTCAAAGCTACTGAATACAGCCACCTCTCGTAAACCAGCTGTTACGACCTGTTGAAGCTAACACGTTAAAGAAGAGTGCTTTTTCATGTGGAGAAGTGTGGGAAAGGCTGGAGGAGGATTCTTTTCAGCCATGTTGCAGCACTAGAAACCTCTGAGGTCTGTGTAGCCAAAAGGCAAGGCAATTCAAGGAGAGCGACAAGAAAGAATTCCCTTGTCAACCTGGCAGAATAATGAAAGTATCTGCGTATGTAATCTTAGTGAGGACTGTTGCAGATTTTCTGAGCTGTGTTATTCCCAGAGTATGCCCTCAATACAATGACTGTAATTTATAATTCTGAACATGAGAAAAAAAAGATCAGGTACATTTTTTATGGAGTTGTCTAGTGGCATTAAAGATGTCTTATTAGTGTTGTTCTTCTTATGATCTCTCCCCCACCTCAACCCTACGCATGGATTTACAATAGTGAAGGCTGAATCAAAACTGAAACAAAATGGGAGTTTCCTTTACTGGGAACTAAGCATACCCTAAGCTTAACAATATCAATTCCAGCTCCACCCTTTATTTTAATTCTGGTCATATGTGCTTTTCCCAAGTCCTGACCAGGTTGGAATGGAAATTTTTCCTGGCTGGAAAAATTCTGATGAAATATTTTTCTACCCCCCCCCCCCCCCCCCGTATTCTGCCATCTTGCCTACCTCATTTGGGGGCAACCTGCAATAATCCTGTCTGTATGGATTCCAGACTCGTATTCCAGCACATGATGCTTTATTATATTTACTTTCAAATATTTTTGGAAGCAATAGTAGGGAAATGGAACAAATGGTGGGGAACACAGGTTTGGGGAAAGATGGACTGCATTGGGGACACAAGGGGAATATTTAAGGGAAAATCTTATATTAGAAAACCTTTATTTCAGTCTATGCATATACTATGCACTATACAGTCAGTAAATTTGAGGAAAATTATTCTGGCAAGAAAAGTCAGGCCTTTGAAAGCTGAACAGTTTTTAATAAGCATACATCTGGCGGAATAAAAAAGAAAAGAATAGGGTTAGCTGACAGGGACAGAATAGAGTGGGTATTTGGAAGCAGCAAAGAAGAATGGTTTGGGGACAGGGATGTCAGAATGTTATTGCTGTTGCGACAAGAGAGAGAAGTGAGCCATGTGTGAAGGATTTTCTGCCCATTCTAGTTTCAATGGCAACTTTATTTTCTTTTTTATACAGACACTCTCAGCATGTGCCTACTAAATGATTATGCCTTAAATCAGGAGATGATTCCGTCACAGCTATTTCAGGATAAGTTACCAAATGATCATACTAAAAAAGTAAAAAAGTCATGGAAATTACTTTTTAAAATATCAAAAAACACTACACCACTGCATGAAAAATAACATTTTCCCACTTGGTGCTGAGGACTGGCCTGTGAACTGCAACAATAAGGGATAATTTTAAACACACCCTTTGTAAGCCCAATTTAGTTTCATAGTGTCTCCATAAGTTTTCTCATCTGATATGGTTTTTCATATGGACACAGTTTTTGTTGAGATCCCAGTAGCCTTTCAGAAGTTGATATTTAAGGATCACATCCTCCAAGCTCAAAAATGGTCCCTCCCATCAAGTAGGAAATCAAGCAAAGGTGGCAGGAGGCCTGCATGGAAGAGCAAGGAGCTCTTGACTGAATTTGGACATAAAAAGGAAGTGTACAAGAGGTGGAAGCAGCAGCAGGTGGCCCAGGAGGAGTATAGAGTTGCTGTCCCATCTTCCAGGGATGGGGTTAGGAAAGTCAAGGCCGACCTGGAGTTGCCACAGGGAGCAGGGGATGTGACGGAAAATAAGAAAGGCTTCCACAAATACATAAACAGCAAAAGGAAGACTAGGGAAAACATGGGCCCGCTGCTGAATGGGGCAGGAGAGTTGGTGACAAAGAACACGAAAAAGGCCAGGGTACTCAACATCTTCTTTGACTCAGTCTTTATCAGTAAAAATGGCCTTCAGGAATCCCAGGCCCCTGAGACCACAGGGAAAGTCTAGAGCAAGGAAGACTTAGCCTTCAGAGATGAAGACCAGGTTGGGGAGCACTTGAAAAAACTGGACATACAGAAGTCCATGGGCCCTGATGGGATGCCCCACATGGGGCCTGATGGATTGCTGAGGGAGCTGTCTGATTTCATTGCAAGGCCACTCTTGATAACCTTAAATAATCATGGTGACTAGCATAGGTGCCTGAGGACTGGAATAAAGCAAATACCACTCCTAGCTTCAAAAATGGCAAGAAGAAAGACGCAGGGAACTACAGGCTGGTCAGCCTCACCTTGATCCCTGGAGACGTGATGGAACAACTAATCCTGGAGACCATTTCCAGGCACATGAAAGATAAGAATGTGATAGTGAGTAGTCAGTAGGGATTTACAAGGATGAGTTTATTCTTTATGAAATAGTCTTTTATAATGAGATGATCAGCTTGGTGGATGAGGGGAGACCAGTGGATATTGTTTACCTTGACTTTAGTAAGATTTTTGACAGTGTCCCATAATGCCCTCATAGACACCATGACTAACTATGGGTTAGATAAACGGACAGTGAGGTGGATTCAAAACTGGCTGAACATCTGGGCCTAGAGGGTGGTGATCAGTGCACAAAGTACAGTCTTTGGTGTGCTTCAGGGGTTAATACTGGGATCAATACTGTTTAACATCTTCATTAATGACCTGGACAATGGGATCAAATGTACCCTCAGCAACTTTGCAGGTGATACAAAACTAGGACAAACAGTTAATACGCCATTGCTGCCATTCAGAGGGACCTTGACAAGCTGGAGAAATGGACGAACAAGAACTTCATGAAGTTCAAAAAAGGGAAATGCGAAGTTCTGCTCATGGGCAGGGATAATTGCAAGCAACAGTACACACTAGGAGCTGACGGGGACTGGAAAGCAACTTTGCAGAGGAGGACCTCAGGTCCTGGTGGACAACGAGCTGACCATGAGCCAGCAATGTGCCCATGCAGCAAAGAATGCCAACAGCCTTCTGTGCTATGTTAGGAAGACGATTGCCATTAGGAAGAGGGAGATGATCCTTCCCCCCTGTGCAGCACTGGTGAGACACCTCTGGAGCTCTGGGTCCAGTTCTGGGTTCCCCAGGACAGGGAGACATGGACACACTGGAGTGAGTCCAGTGAAGGGCCACAAAGATGGTTAAGGGACTAGATATACAACAAGAGACTGAGAGTTGGGAGCGTTCAGCTTGGAGGAGAGAAGGCTCATTGGGATCTTATCCATGTCTATAAATACCTGACGGCGGGGAATAAAGAAGACAGAGACAGACCCTTCTCAGTGGTGCCCACCAACAGGACAGGAGGCAATGGGCAAAAACAAAGAACCCAACCAAACAAACCATAAAATTCAATCCAAACACAAGAAAACACCTTTTTTTTTTTTTACTGTGAGGTTGGTGAAACACTGGAACGTGTTGCCCATGGATTTTGTGGACTCTGATTTGGAGATATTCAAAACCCAACTAGGCAGGACCCTGAGCTACCTGCTCTAGGCAACCCTGCTTTGAGCACAGAGGGGTAGACTAGACAATCTCCAGAGTTTCCTTCCAGCATCAACCACTATGTGATTCTGCGAAACAGCAAGTGTAAGACTGTAATTGTAGGACTGTCAGTTTATATGATTCACATCAGCTTCATCCACCAACTTAGCAACATTCAATATCATTAACTATCAGCATCACATATATTAACAAAATACAATAAATTGGAGATCTCAGATCATTAATAATGCAAATCCAGGTTTAGTTATTCTCATGTGATAACAAAAATCTGAAATAAGCTGTGATAAAAGATATATGGAATTAAGGCAGAGAACACACTTTTCTTCATGAAGTGAATAGGAGTTTGGCTTTTCATTTCAACAAGGACAAGATGTGTACAGTGACAGGGAATAATGTCAGACCCTCAAAACCTTCATGGAATATACGAAGGTGCAACTTCAGGATAGAGTAGCAGCCTTTGTGTGAATTTTATTTCTTGGCTTGCTGAAATTTAAATGTTAATGTCATTTGGTGTTTGTTGTGATTTTTTTTTTTTTAATTTATAGGGATAATTGCTTTAGCAGCAGTAGCTCTAATTGTAGCAATTAGCAATGTCACTTTTTTCCTTTTTAAAAAAAATTCCAGCTGAGAGAGTGGAAAGAAATTATAAAAGAAAGGAGATTAAAGGTACTGAAGACTTCCCATGATGGCATATTTCATTTATACTCTCACTAAATAGACAGCAAGATGATTTTCATTTTTGAGCTTAATATGCAGTTTTGAGAAGAAAAAAAACATGACCACATGAAAGAATCGTACAGACCACAAAAAATTCTGTCTAGCCTAGGAGATCATCTGTTCTTCACCTGAACAAAACCTTAGTTTTCCATATCATAATTCCCTTTGTCCTGATGTGCTGCTTACCCAGAGGCAGGTTAATGACAACAAAGGCTTAGAGACTAGCTACTAAATACATAACTAAATGAACTCCTGACATCTGTGCTACATTTTGCGTCCTTTCTCTTCTTGTGCCCTTACTCTGTATTGGTAAAGCTAATCAGCTCACTGACTGCTGCATCTTCTATTAATTCATCACAGTGCTTGTGCAAATGGGAAAAGAAAAAGAAGCTCAAAGTCATTTACATTTCCAAAGAGCTTTCTGAAATTTTTCTAGAAATATGTTGTATGCCCAGCCTCTCCCAATTTTGCAAGCTAAACTACCCCATCAATTGCTTCATCCTCTTGGAAGGCAGGTAATGATAGAGGAGCTCGGCAGCTCCTCCTCTTGCCCCATCCTCCATCTTCATAAAGCAAACACTACCGGTGCCCAGTAAGGTCAAGCTGGATAGAGATGCTGCACCCCCTACCCAAGTGAAATGCCATGGGCAGACAGTAAATCACTTACAGAAGCACGTCATTGGTCAGAGCACAATGGCATGGGCATTAGCTTTTTATACTGCTTTTTATCATCATTCTCTACGCAGCAAACAGGTATCCCAGTGTCCTCAAAGTCATGGCAGTTGCTTTTGACTCTTTCTTGCACATCCATCTCAAAAACTTCTCAATCAATTACAGGATCATTTTAAAAAAAGATTCTGGGCATGCAACTGAAATTAAGGCATGCCAGCTGTATCAGCCAAATTGAAAGAAGAATACATTTTTAAAGGAAGGATGAAGAGACAAGGCATTTGGGTGGCCTTTAGATGAATAGCTATGGTAATCCTAGTACTGTTCAAGGGCTCTGTTTCAGATGCCATTAATATACTAAGCAGCTGCATATTTAAGCCATTTTTAAATCATTCTCCCAGCCATACAGACTGTACCTCTTCAGTAGCCTAAGTGAAATTTCTTCTTTTCAGCCAGCACGTAGCATATTTAATAGTCTGTTATATATCCTGATGTAGTCCAAAGTGATATACAGCAGTTATTTTATGAAACACTGATTTGCAGCTCAGTATCACTTCCTGGCACATCACATCCCATATTAACGTAACACAAGGTAGCCACTGACTGCATGCCTTTTGAGAAGAATATTGCTGTAATGGGAAAAAGGCAGAAATATGTAGCTGCTTGAGTTTACATCATGAACAAAAGGCTTTACTGTACTAGAATATAGAGACTTTCACTATATTACCAATTTTTCCCTTTATGCTCGAGCGAGTGGGACATGCAAAATGAATTTAACTCTGGATAGTTGCTCAGGTACTCTTGTGACAGGACTTTGTAGGAGGAAAGAAGGGAAGGGTGAAACAGTGAGGTCTTGTTGCTACATGTAGCATATAAATATCTTCCTTGCAATAAGGCAGAAAGTCAGTGATTGGAGGCCAAATCATTGTCTGGAGAAAAGACAAAAGGAGAAAGGAAAGAAGAAAGGAAATCAAAGCAATGGGAAATAGGAAATTGGCATATACTTGACAGAATAGTTGATCGGGAAAAAGACAGAACAAATAAAATATGTATCTTCAAAACAAGCATATATGAAAAGGTTAAGAGAAGTTTGAATATGTATCAGTTAGGATCTTTGGATGTTTTGAGTTTTGATCTCCCTTTAGAGAAGGCCTATTATCATCAAGCCTTCAAAATAGAAGGTGTGAATGTAGATTAAATCCAGTGATAAACTACAACCTAGAAAAACTTCTGTAGAAATTGAATTTTGGCTGTGAAACTAATACAGGATCAGGCTGCGTTTCACTTAGCGGAATTTGTTCTTAACCATCTGTTCCACATCTTGAATTAATATTAGAGCCTTCCCTAGAGTGGTTTTGGAGTCTTAAATAATTCTGCTTCAAGAAAACAGCCAGAACAACAAACAGGTGGGATTGGCCCTGATCAACATGAGTGATGTCCAAAGGCATTGCTCTGAGTAGCAGCAACAAGAGCATCCGACAATGTCTCTTCTCCAAGCACACTGCAGATTAGGTTGTGTGGATGCCAGGATTGTAAAGAGAAGAAAAACAGGTTATTATTGCCTTCTGACATCACTGCAAATGTACAAAGTGGGGGGGAAGGGGAGGATAGAGAAACACATTAATTTTAATGGCTTTTTCTGGTAAATGAATTATTATTGTTATAGAGAAAATTCCGCTAGCTGACAAAATATAATTTATTCTTTGCAAGTTTTCATTTTAGGATCTTTTCAAAGGGAAACATTTTAAAGAGGATAACTTTCCTTAAAGCAGTGCTCAGGGGAGTGATCCAGCTGCAATAAAATGTCTAGCAGCGGAGTCCAGTTTCCTTTAAAGACCATTTTATTATGGCAAATAAAGATTGAAGGGCAAGATACCTAATACATTCGTGCTATCAAAATATTAGTACAAGTTCAGTTTTTCATTAACAATTCCGTGCCATACACTTAACTTGTAAAAGATCAGGCATTCATTTTTGTGCATATCATCCCCGAGAGAGCTCCTCCAGTCCCCTGCTATGACCTTCCAGATGATACCCTCCAAGAGGTCTCAGTCATTTGTTCAGCCCTGGCCACTGGATCCTCAACAGAAACCATAGAAGCATAGCCTAGAGCACACCTCAGTTATGAAATTCAGTGTACTGCCAACTTCAGTAATAACATAGAGGTCAACATCCAGTACCCTTGTGGCAGTAACCATGGGCTGTCCCCTCATTAGAGGAATGATACTGTTTAAGTGAGGACTACATGGTGACACTTTCCTCACTCATGAAGGTTTCAGTTTGTGCTAAACTTCGTAAAGTTTCCTGGAGCTTTGAACAATGATGTGAAGATGGACAAACATGGGACAGTTAGTTTCTGTACTTCTTCTGAAGGCTGTTCATCACATAGTACTGCTTTTTTAAATATTAGACGAATGAATACTGTGAATAACTAGCATCTTGTCCTTTTACACTTAATGAGCAACTGTAGCATCTTTCCTCTGCTCTACTTTATCTTAACAGTGAGTTTGCCTTTGTAAACTCATTCCTTTTATATTCATTTTTCCAAATTGTTTCCCTGAGTCATCCTTGCCCTCCAGAGAGCACTAAGAACCATCCATGGCTTAATAGTCAGGCCTGTGAATCCCACAGTTCACGTCCTAAATTCAATAGGATTTTAGCTCCTTTGCAGCCTGGGAGTCCTTAAGTTGTTAATGGCCAGAAACTGAGGCTATAGTGGTAATGAGCATGTGCTGGACTTAGGCACTGAATTGGTGTGAATCCACCAATAGCTGGGGCTGATTTGTCTTATTCCTATTTGTCTATATTTGTCTATACTGTACATAGTGGATTTTGCTTCTGACACTTCTTAAAAGGTGTAATTGATACTTTATCCCAGCATGTGAATGCAGGTGAAACAAGGTGTAAAAGCCAATGCCTTCCTTGCCCTGCCAAGATGTTGCCCTATGATATAAGGCATTACTCATTCCACATCAGCCAAGCTGCAGGAGAATTGCCACTGCCTTTTGCAGAGCAGGGCACGCCAAAAGAAGAGTTTCCCTTTCTGCGGTCCAGAACATTGTTCCCAGGGCCTCAGAGAATTTGACTGGCATTTGCTCATTGCTAAGCAAGGACATGTTGTAGGACTGATGTTGGATGCTGAGCTGTCCTTCTTTTTTTTCTTTCTCTTTAACTCTGCAATTGCTTTTAACCTAGCTCTCTTCTCTGCCTCTCTTTGCCAGAGATGGCTCTATGATTATCTCAGATATTCAAACCTGCACAAGCTGTTTGCCCGAAACTTATTTCCTTTGGATTAGATAGGAAAGGGTTGTGAGCTCAGCTGCTCTTCAGGTGAGGGAACAGGAGGGTAAACGAGACAGCAAATCTTTGTATGCACAGGATAATTCCTCGAGATCCTGCATATGCCCAGTGTTTTATAGGTGAGTCCCAAAATTGTCATTCTCACTGTATAAGCAGAGTAACTAAGGACACTTAGGAAAGTTTTGGATTCTTTGCATATCTTTCAGTTGGTCTAAGCTTTAACATTAGACTGCTTTACGTCACTGTAGCCTCACAGCTGTGAACAATGTAAGCAAAGAGTATTAATTAATACTTCCTAGATATTTGGGCCAAAATTTTGTTTCAATACAAATCTCTTCCAGTAATTTCACTGTTCTCTCTTCCTTATGATTACATATTAAATGAAACCATGACTGTGAAAATATTCAAAAATACAGAATACAGAATACTTCACAGCCAGTATTTGCTGCTCTTCCTCATGGGACTGTTCAATTTGAATAATACAAACCCTACAGAGCATTGGGGGCACAAGGGCTTAAGCTACTTATACTTCCAAGAAATATACCTGGAGACTACCTGGAAACACCACTTTGCCAATGTCTGACAGATATTTGAATCATCAACTTTCTGGCACATTTCTTCTTACACTGAGGAGCTACAACTAAGGGATATTACAGAACTTTTACCATTTTACTTTGGTGTGTATTCAGTGAATTTCATAAGCCTGTCTTCACAAACCAATAAATTATTCAGTTCCTTTGCCGTTTAACTGAATCGTTTACACTGAGAAAGAAAAATGCTTCAAAATGTAAGAAATGACAGACTTCTTTAAAAAAAAAGTCACATGAACCCACATCATCTTTTGCATGATTCAAAGACAATACAGCATCTGAACTAAGCCACTTGCCATCCTTTAAGCCTAAATATTTCATTATAAAGATTCTCCTGGAATTCTGAATTAATGTTACTCCTCCTCCCCACATTCACAGTGGTCATTTCACAGCTATTGAACTATAGAGCACCTCACACTCACCTGTCTACTTGCTCCAGCACCAGGTGCTGGCTGTGATGCAGTGCTTCATGGCAGCGTAACCTGGCGACTACACCACTTTATCTCACTGAACATTGTTGGTAACTTAGGAATTTAGGGTATTGTAACAGAATAATAAATGTTTCAGACTTTTCTTAACAAATTGGCAGGGCTAACAAATGTGTATATGATATTTTGGATTAAAAGTTCTTCACGTATTACAGAGCAGGGCACTATGACTGTCGAAAGCTCTAGAAAGTACTTCTGACATACAGTATGAGGCCTCTGAGCAAACTCTATTATTATTTTTCTCCTGCTGTGTTTACTTCAAAAGTCACATGTGGTGATGAATTCTTTAAGGAAAAGTATTGATAGGCTGCATGCAAAGGGGCTAGCATTTGCCAGCATGCTAACAGACTCTCTCACCAAAAAATCGCTTTAAAAAGTAGACTTTCTTGTTGCAATATTCAAATGATTATTCTTCTAGCACAAATGGTTAGGATGAATGGGTGGTATCTACCTCTTTCAACCAAAATGATTGGAGCAGACTAGCACTGGCCTAGAAACACCATAAAATTTTTTACTCTCTCTGTATTTAAAGTAGAAATGTTTTCCCTTCAACAATTTTAAAGACTTAAGTTGGTCTTTCGCAAACACAAAGCTTTCAAAGCCATGTCCGTAGATTTGACAAATATTCTTTATAAAGCAACACACAATTTAATCAAAGGAAGATATGCAATCTTTGAGGACTGAAATTAACTACAAATTACTAATTCAATGATAGAAATAAATATGCTTTTTTGATAATATTCTTCTTTAGGATTCTGATGATGTTTCCTAATTGTAAAGATACAGCCAGCAGCTGAGGCATAGCTTTTACATAATTTTGTGTGGGTGGAGTTTTACACCTGACCTCATAATGGTACGAAGAACACAAACAATGGAAACATACAGTTTTAAAATCATTGTCATCACAATATCATCGTATTATTTTTAAGTTGTACATCTTTTATCTGGGGCTTTTATTTGCTATATTTCATTATTCATTTTTTCCAAAAGATGGCTTTAAAATAGTTTATGTATAATATAGTACCTCCTAGTATTTTGAAATGAGATTGGCTCATTAATCAACAGCCCATAATGACTACAAAGGAAAAACACAGGAAGCATCACTTCAGGTCCAGCTCTCCTGTAAACTGAGAACACACATTGGCAAACACTCTCTTCTTTGTTCCACTTCCATTCCTCTTAATTTTAATTTTGGTTATAGCACAAGAAAATCTTCACACAAGGAAAACCAATGTCAGTCACATCTTAAACAGAAATAAATCAGTAATCAGGCAACGCATTTCTGGGCAAATAAGGCTACAGTAGCACTGAAAGACAGGAAAGCATAAGCCAAATGGCTCAGAAACATGCTTCCTGGAGAGCCTGATGAAAATGACCTTATAAATAAAAAGAAGTGCAGCAGTCAGACTTGGCTGTGAGCTTAGGAGATCTTATAGACATAAATATGAGATCACCAGCAGCCAATGCAAAAGCTTCATGTCTGTCACACACCTCTAACTATTTCACACTTTACTGTGTTTCCTTACATAGAAAGTAATTAACAATTAACCAATGTAAAGGACAAAAAGTGTGTGAGAGAAAGGACAGCAAACCCCATTTCCACAGAAGACTTATAGAGTTTTGTTACAAGGGGAAGCACATGCTAGTGCCACCTTGGTTTTGTGTCCCCAGCTAGTTCTGGTGCTGAGGGAACCAAACCTGGAGTATCCCATATTTCATCTGTAGCTGGTGAGAGTTTATGTATGAAAATCTACCATGAAAATTTACTCTTAAACTTTAAATGTCATAAGCACAGGCCTTCACTGTCTGACCCAGAGCAATTAAAGTTAAGCATTTTCCTTTGTAATTTCTACACCTTCAGGGAAATCAGGATCTGTTCTTTGCCAGACAATAGTTTTGATATTGTCCTACTTGAAACATTATATGGAAGTTATTTTATAGCATAAGTATGAACTTGCTCCTGAGAGCCTTAGGGTTTGCAAATGTTTCCGTTCGATGTAACTGATGTGATATATGAGAAGAAGCATCACATACTTTTTTCTCAATGCAAAAGAATGAGCATACATTCCTCATTAGTAAACTGAGTTCACTGATAAGATAAAGAAATGGGTGTTCATCTATTGTTTCTCCAGTCATACTCAGTTTTCTATGAATCAACAATAGAAATGTAGTTTCAAGCAATATAAACACGTTTATGAAGTTGTATGCTTTCATTACTCACTTTATTTATTGCCTACTTCTGAGCATTAGTGCTGAAACTAATTTAGGATCTTCTCAGCTGGTGATATAGGATGTAGTTACAGGATGTTCTGATTGCATCTGATTTTTGCAATGAATTGTTATCTTTGCTTTCAACTGGTGGTTGTAAATAATTTCTTTCAGTCTCTGTGAATTATGTCCATGTACATATACCTGATTTCAGAGAAATGAAGATAATAAAATATAACAAGGCAACATGATGCCATAACATCTCCTGCCCAGAAATTATAAGTCTTTCAGGATAAAGTCTGTTCTTGGGGAGATTTTCTGACCAACTTCCCAATCAAAGAGCTTTGATAAGAATCTAAACTTCAGGGCACTTCACCTAAACTAGTAATCCTTTCGAGGTCTGCCCTTCACTAACATTTATAAGTAACTCTACTTTGACAGAGAACAGTTTAAATAGATCCAGCTACATAAAAAACCTTACCAAATCAAGGAAGGATGAGGGTTTACACAATTTCAGCAGTTTCCTAAGGAATGACATGACACTGAAGATCTCCGACATGTCTGCAAGACTATTCAGACATCTCACATGGGCTGACAGACTGTAGACTATGTTGAACTTGAGAAACTGAAGAGATCAAATTAATTGGCAGTAATTAGGTTATTGGACTGTATTACTTTTAGTTTATTTTTCTACCAACCATAATAGGGCAAGTGGGTTAATCCCTTGGCTTTCAGTTATGTAGAATAGAAATAGTAAGTCCTATTGGTTTCAGGGTCTATGGTTTGAAGAAGCTATATATGTGCTGGTATTTTCTTCTAATCTTTTCTTTTGTGATACTCTTCCATTGAATTCGGAAATTCAGCTTTTCCTGCTCTGCAGAGTGTTGTGCTCTCCGTGGCCCAAACATGTGCACCTTCAGGGTACAGCCTGAGGCAGAAAAAACCTGACGGAGAGCAGGAGTATCCCAGCAATTCTAAGAGTTTCTGTCGAGCCCCTCTAATATGTACACAGTATTTTAGTACAAAGCCACTTTTTCAGTACAATCAAGGCAGAGTACACAGTTAGGAAAATAGAAATATGAAAGAAAGATAAAGAGTTGTGAAGGCAACACATAAAAAGGAAAGCAAAATCACTCCTTCCACAGGTATCCTCTATTGGATGGCATGCAATAATTAATGCTAATTAAACAATGGGAGATTAATTTCAAATTCTTTCATAATATGTTAGATTTTCTCAAATTTTCCTAATGTGGCAAAAGTGAAATTAACATATACAGTCCCTGCCTGCATAATATATGTCAGAAACCTCTGCTTGTTAGTACTCAGAGTTTAAGCCCACTGTAGCAGGCTCCTGCTGGCTTGATCACAAATTCTCCCCACAGTTGCTCTTTTTTTATGAGCAGACAGAAAGATGATTTAGTTCCCTTTAACTCTGTCATAGAGCCATTCCCTCCAGGAAAAAGGCATAAAGATTGTTGAACGCTCAAAAATAGTGCTGAGTAACCCCCTTATCTATTTGCCTACATTTTCTTACCTGAACTCAAGTCAGTGTCTGTAAAGTTTTTTCTTTTTTTGGTCAATGAAATTGTGGATAAATATATCTTGTATTATGCTGTTTTATCTCATTTTTAAATCTGTTTACTATTTTCTCCAGAATTACTTAATCTGGAGTTTCAAGTGTTAAAAGGATGAGTATGAATTTTGAGTCACATTATGCAGTTCTTTTTGAGTCCTAAAAATGAACCCAGGGTTGTTTAGAAATGTGACCCATCACTCAATTCAGTAAGATTATGCACTGCATGTAGGGCAGCTCAAAAGTCTTTTTTCTTATATTTTATCTCCAGGAAATCTAGCATTCTGGCAGTGCAATATAGTGAAAAGCGTGAAAGCTGAGCCATGAATGTTACTCTAGTCATACAAAGAAGTGTGATGACGACTACATGGAGGGCTAATCCTCTTCAAGCTGTGGTTCTTAAAATGAAGAGGGACTGTGGACTCTAGCAACAAGGGCAATTCTGGAAGTACATGTTTCTGTCATCCTTTGTCCTTCCCATTTCAAGCTACATGTTTTTATCCTTCATATGGAAATACTGCATTTTTCCCAGACCCTCTAGTATGTGCTGACTGCTAAATGCATTGCTCTATGATGAAAAAGTTGCATAGGCTTCTTCACAGCATTCCTGTCAAAGTAGAAGAGAGCGGGGATATATCAATCTCGTTTGCAAATGAATGCTCTTGACACATTTTCTTATGTTCTTATTAACTGGAAACTTACATATTCAAAGGCTCTAATATAATTACAGTTAGATTCCTAAAATGGAAAAAGGTAACTTTAAATTTGTCAGACTGTAAGGATTTGTCAGGACATTCTGAATTTTAAAGAGACAAGTATGCCTCTATTTTTTCCCTAGTTTCCATTACAAGGAGCTCTGAACACTCCTTTCAAGGAGGTCAGTCAAGGTACCATACTGGAAATGCTACATGCCTGAATCAGTATGGTAATTCCTATTCACTTTGTGAGCAAAATATGACACAGCCTTATCACTTAGGACGAGCATATGAACGCACAAGCATAAATAAGTTCAGAATTAGTTGCAAAGTCGTCAGAGAGAAAGTATGCTGAAGGTGTCCCCTCCACCCTTACCTCTCTGAGGTCCTGTTTTGTAACTATACCAAATGCTATCAGACACTGCCAGCCAACTGTGATGCTGTAACCACATTTCTTTTCAGGAGTCACTTCTTGTAAACACAGAGGCTGTCAAATTGAAGGGGAATATGCGAACACTAAAAATGCTAGCACTAATTACTATGGCAACTCTGAAAATTCTGATGTTAAAATTAGATACCTTAGTTTACATTTCCCCTTTTCTCTGGAGGAAAAAACCCAACTTAACAACATTTCATGTATCTTACTTATAATGAAATTATTTAAACATATGTACATTCTTTTCATAGAAAATCTTTAAATCCAAACAGGAATCCCAAATGCAAATTGATTCAGATCTGAAATCCGTGGAAGATTGTAAATATGAAGTGAAAATATTCTGCAGATATGTTTTGCAGGTAGAATTGAGCAATGCGGTTTGGAAAGTAGACAGCAATTAGCTTCAGCTCATGCTTATCTCACTAGTTATTAAAGTGTTTTGTTTCTAAAATAGCAAACAGCAACAGTCTATGTGGAGAAGTAAAAGCTTGTAAAATGTTATCCATTGAAACAACCAGAGGAATGTCAAGGGTGCATTTAAGAGGCACAAAACATGTTCTTTGATGGCCCAGAATTAAAAAATTGATTTTAGGAAAGATTTATCCGTGGAAGGGGGGAATAAAAATTTAAAATCAAATGGAAGAACATACACTGAGATTGCCACCTTGATATCAAGACTTCAGCTTAAGCTGCCATGGCTTAAGCTAAAACACTGAGTTATTCTAATATCTAAGAGGGGATGTAAAAATAATAGAATTAGAAAACCTTAGAGATTTTCATTGCTAGCCACTTCAGGACAGCCTTCCCCTCTGCTTTAAATGAATGCTGAAATGAAGACTGATAAAGCATCAAGGCATGCAGGCTAAAGCAGAAGGCAGCAGTGCTGCTGCCAGCTGTAACTGCTGTGTTCACAGAGGCAGTAAGGTGACCAGAGGAAAGGGCAGCCCTGCACTCAGTGTTTACTTTTCCTCGCACACATCACGCCCTGAGCTGGTCCCCGGACAGACCCTTTCAGACTGCCCCATGGCTCCCCCCCCACCCCGTTAGGTGAGGGTAGAAGGAGAACCACTGCGTGCATAAATCTTGTTTGCCCTGGGTTCTGGGAGAGGGCTTGAATGTCCTTCCAGAGCTAGGAGATGCTCCAAAGGCCGAGTGTAAGCTGGGTCAGAATCAAACCTAAAATAAATATTGAAGACCACTGACTTCAATAGAAATTAGCTCTGCTTTACCTGGTCTAGGTATCTAATTCTCAGTCTCAATACTATATGGTTAGCTGTCAGACACACTCCTCGCATACTTGAATGTCTCTTAGTAGGGCCAAAGCATACACGTCTTGACAGAGACAGAGAATTTTTCACAAAAACAGATGAACACGAGTGACAAGAGCTCCCTCATTTTTATGCAGTCAGATACTGCTCAATGAACAGTTAACTTCAGTGCTAAAGTGGTGAGGGATTTTATGCCTTTGTTCTCTTAAAACCAACCATCAATCAAATGCAACTACATTTTACTGGCTTCAAAAACCACTGCAAGACCATTGAGAAAGCTGGGGGAAAGTTACTGGTTCATGCAAACAAAGATAAACACCGTAGTCCATCAATTTTCATAATGAAAACCGATCAGAGTTTCTGGTTGCTTACAGTGGACCAGAACTACAACACAATGATGATATGCTATGCTGCGTTATCTGTGCAGTTTCTTCATGTTACAAAGCGTGGAAAATGTGTGGGAGATGAGACGAAGATGGGACTCTTGACAGAGCAGGGAGCTGTGCTCGTTAACAGGTTTCCCCTTCCCCCTCTCACTTTGTCACAGTTGTCAGCTCATCTCAGATTATGGAAATGCTTTCAACCTGCCTTTCTGCATTAGCTTGTCATTAGTTTTTCACTTTGTTCTTTCATCAGTGGCTCTTAATTACTGTAATTTTGTTCTACCGTCTTTGATAAACTCATGCAGTGTCCCTTTTTCACTTTTTCATCCTATTGAATTGAAAGTGATGACTCTAGCAGTCGCAAATGGAGTTAACGCAGGACTAAAATACCTCACCACACACAAATGACGAGGTACCCACATCATGGCTCCCGCTTTTGTGCAGTTATTTCAGGAGATAAGGCTTTGATGTGTGTTAAAGAAAGGCCAACATCTGGCATGTGTGGAAGGGAAGAAGAACAAAACTGGTTTCATTACATTTTATCTGGACCTGGTTGTGGCTTCAGTCCAGTTTCCTGGACGGTTCTCTGCTGCCTGCTTCTGAGTAGGCATCAGATGTCCCTGCCTGCTTGCCGGTGCCAGCAGCCAGCATGAATAGGCTTTAACTGTGTAACATTTAGAGGGATGGACTAGGGATGATATACTTTGCTCCCTCCCAGCTGACAAAAGCAAAATGCTGAACAGAGTTACAAACACAAATATTGTTCTGAGGATAACTTCCAGCTGACAGCTTCAGAACAAGTATGTTCAAAGGTAGGGTGACCCTATCTAAAGACAACCTTTATAAGACAACTGTGTTTTTGGTTTTGTTTTTTGTTTTTTTTTACTGATCCATGAAGACAAATTCCCTCTTACTGGCACTGTTTCTCTCCCTTCTTTTTCAGGCAAGAGACATCAAAGACAAAAGTGTGTAAAGTTTTCATATGACCAAATTAATTGCACTCTTGAGCCTGATAGAGAGGCACTTAAAGTGGAAGATCTACACAGTGGTAGAGGTAAGCCTCTGTAAGCAGACACAGAGAACAGTTTTCTGGAACATACATTTTTTGCCATTGAATGCTCCAGCTATAAACTTCTAAACCCAGAACCATTCAATTGAACTTCGAGTTGCAAGGGGACTTAGCTGCAGAACTCATTGATCTTAATGCGAATTGCATGGCTAAAAACCATATGTTTCTTTGCAAATGTACGTACAGCTGTTCAGTTATTTTTTGTTATTTAGTATTTCTACTGACTGAAGCATTTATACATGAAGTAAAGTGATTGGAAGTTACTACAACAGAAACTTCTGTCATGTTCAAGTTCATGTTTCTACAATTAGTGTTTCCATACCTTGCAAGAGATTGTATGCTATCATATTATAGACAAAAGCATTATCTCTGCAAAGCTAGCCTCACGAGATCCTAAATCAGTATATAATTTTATTAAAGGGTGAAACACAAATGCAATATAAGGCAAAAATCACATGAGGCTTTTTTGTTACTGGGATGCACTGAAGCCCACAAACAGACTTACCAGCCTATTGTACACAGTACAAACACAGGCCAAGAAGTAGAATGGACCTCAGAGGCCTACTAGCCATGTGCCAAATAAGAGAGGAAGGGAGCAAAATGAAGACGTATTAGTCAGCAATGGCAAGCAGAATCCACTCCAGACATCTGTATAAGATGTTTGTTTAAAAACGTAACAACAGAGTCTGGCAGCACTATCTTATGTTGGTGACCAAAGAGAGGCGGTGTGTATGGAGGTGAGCTCAGCTCTGGCAGTGCAGAAAAGCAGCATTCATTTTAGGGAACACAGAAGATAGCTGGCTGGCCTGGTGCTGAATTCCTAACTTGTGTTTACTCAAAGTACATAATGAAAAAAATATTATTGCATACTCTTTTTTGGATTGGCCTGGGTTTCTAATGGTTCTCAGCCTAACTAGCATGGCTTCCATCAAATTTATTAAGCTTGTCAAGGAAAAAGTAAGGACATTTGCCAAATTTTTCCTCACATAATAAATACAATTGCCCTTGTCAAAAATGTACACTTCATGTGAGTTACAATCTCTTTAACAGAACTTCAGGAAACTGCATTATGCAAAATGGAGCATGTGTTGTCACTCAGTCAAAGGTTACTCAAGCCAGACAGGTACCCTCCACAAACCGTTACTGTTAATTGAAACTGATACTGCTGAAACTGGGAGGATTTCTAAAGCGTCAATGGTGATGGTGATGATGATGTTTAATGGCATCCTATTTCTAGGAAAGGCATCTTGATCTCATAGGTTTTAGCAGGTTGTCAAATTGAATGCTTTGATTAAACTTTCAGCTGCAAACCGATTGTTCCCATGATCAAAAATACACTAGTTGACAAAGCAAGTCACGTTCGATTCCTTTGGCATTTGTTCAAGAACAACTCCTGTGACTGGAGAAATTTTCCACCAGCTTCTGCCAGCAAGGTCCTCTGAGCCATTTCAGCTCTGACAGCATGGGCTTTCTCAAACAGTTCCCTAGCTTCAGTGATGTTTGTATCCTTACCTTTTCCTGTGAACAAGTTAACGACCTATTTTCCAGGGTAAGCAGTCAATTTATTCCTGACTTCTCCTTCTTATCTATATAACCATGGCATGCAGGGGGTCTGGGCATGGACCCCACGGAGGTAGGCACTATGTGCGGCCTGTCATTATGCTTCTCCAGCCACTGGGAATTTCATCTGAAAACACACCTCCAGCATCTTTTCCACTCTTCTTTTTTTCTTGCACTTCCTGATGTGCAAACCTGAAAGCTAGACCATCCTTTCTTCTTGTGACATTTGGCCATGTCAAATAATTCTTTTCTTCTCTAGGTAAAGGAAGAGCTGGCACAACACCTCCACAGCAGTTATTTCTCTCTGTCACCCTTTGCTTCCTCAAGATGTCCTATATTTCTCTCCAGGCCTGGAAGCACTAGTTGTCTATTTGCAAATGTAGCGCCATAGTTGCCTGTGGGTTATCAACAGCACAACTAGTGACTGTCAGTTAATCTCATGTGATCCAACCAGTCCTGGCATAAATTAGAGTGGGTATAGGGTTGCTTCAGTGTGTGCTCACCAGCTGTGTGAGACTAGCATAGCAACCTTTTGTCAATGTCTTCATAGGGTTTTGCTAACTCCATCCCATTCAGGAATAATTGAAGACAGGCCCTAACAAGCTCTCACAGCCCTGCTGTGGGCTGTTGGCAGCCATCCTTCCTGTTCTCTCACTCTGTAGAAACATGCACTGTCAATCTTTCTTTCTCCTTCTCAAAACCATTAAGGTGTGGATTGTAGTCCCAGTAATGAAGCTTACCTGAATGGGTAGTTCACAGTCCTTCTCTTCCAACAGCTGCAGGAATCCTGCTGCCTCCAAACCTGTCTCCCTCTTTCTTGAAGATGGGTGCAGCCTTTTGTAACCTCAGCAATCATCACCCCCTTAGCAGGGCTGAAGCTTTATAGTGATAGAGCTCATAAGAAAATTGGCTTTAAACTTATTTCAGCTTTCAGTATAACTTTGTCCAGTAATCTCAATCCTTTGCATACATCATGATCTGCTTTCTCCTAGATGATGTTTTTTACACCACTTTTCCAAGAGCTGATCTTACCCTTACCACAACAGCAAAGATGCTGCAAAGCTTCTGAGACAATTTAGGAGTTTCAAATCATGTCTAGTGTAGCTTTAATCAGCCAAATAATGTCATCCAAATGACATTCATCCTTCACTCTATCCCCCTTCCCTGCAGAATTCCATTTTAACAAAAAAACTCCCTGCAGAAAATCTTTAAAATCCTCCATCAAAGCCTTCTGTAAAGATGGCTTCGTCTATAAATGGTCCATGAAATAACAGAAATTCCTCCTGTCTTACTCTCAAAGTGAGGGCAGATGAAGAGGCAACTATGATTCACTCATATGGCTGAATGAATGTGGTACAGATTTCAAAATCCTTTCTAAAAGTTAATTTATTTAAAAAATGGATATAGTGAATTACAAAAATATGGTTTATGTAGAATATGGCCTACTGCAATCTGTCTTACCAGTCTGATTTATGAATCTTATCTGGCTGCAAAAAGCATTTTCTGAATCACTTCACTTTGACGCAGTCCTTCTTTAATGCAGAAGCTCACTTCTGTATCAAAATAGGATAAACATATCCTGCTCTGAAGGACTGCTTTTTACTTCCTCTGGAACTGAAGGAGCTTTTAGAAAAAGTAAGTAGTTCAGCTAGCTTGTGTATCCCCACCCCCCACCAATCTCATCCATTCAAGGTGGCTGAGAAAGAACAGGAAACTGGTTCACATCAAGTTTTGTTGGAGGACAAGATGGCAGCAAAATACTAAATAGTCATGAGTTAATGTTTAAAAATACTAAAAAAAAAAAAAAAGAGATTTTGCAAGAATAAGACATGTAGAATATCTAAACATGTTTTGTTGGCAGTGTTGAAAGACTTGCTTCCTAAGCAAAGTTTTATTTCATTAGAAGGTAGATACAGAACCAGATCCTGAGTGCTGTCCAAATACGATCTCAGTGAGTGGCTGCCTTGACACTGTCTACAAGTGTCAAGCCATTCCCAACCCATCCATTTTGCTTATTTTCTGGGCAAACTCCAGACTACTGTGATACCACTTGAGCTCCTATGTCAAGTAGCAGAAACTGTGTGCCACACTCTCTGATGCCGCACGTTGGGCAGGAATCATGTTAGCTTTATGTTCGTCCTTTAGTGCTGGCATGCTTTCAAAGACTGTTTGGAAGTTAGGTTACAGCTTTATGTGGTCTGAGTCATGCCAAAATTAGATAAATGTACTAGTCAGAAAGATGGTGTGAATATGCCACCGAGTATATTTATAGGGAAAAGCCCTCTAATTCCAGAGACATGTAAAACACGCAATCTGTATTACTGGTATTACTCTGTAAATTCTGAAATTGCTACAGTAATCTGGAGTGTACAGCTAGCCATTAAAAGATCAGTTGCTTTTTAGTTATAGGAAACCTTAGAGCACTTCTATATTGAGTTCTAACAGATGCTTCAGTCTTAGAGGTATTCCTTAATAGCTTCACAAAACTGTCATTTCCTCCTCCTCCTAACTGTTAAATGCCACCAGTAATAATTTAATTGGTCACTTGATGCTCTCCAGAGTTTTTACCTTTATTGGTCTGTGGGTGAATCTGTTTTAACAGCCTTATGATGAGACCAATTTGGCATATATTTGTTGCCACTACTAATGACCACCACATTGAGCAGGTCTAAGTGACCCAGACTAGACAAAAAAGAAAGAGATTATATAGGGCAGTAACTGAAGAAGCCATTTATTCCCTTTCATACGAGGAAATGTCACTGCCTAAAAACCCTCAAAAACTGACAAAACACAGATTCTCTTATTTCTATACTCTTAACAGTTAGCAATACATACAGAACATTTCCTATCAGTATCAGTGACATTCATAGTGCATTTTCTTTTGTAATCACGATATTACTATTGCTCTTTGGTTCTTTAGACTAGGTTTGCAGGAACCAAAATTAAGCCAAACTTTTGTCTATAAATACCTAACATTATTATAAAAGAACATGAAAGGGACAAATAAATTCATCATTTAATAGTAGTTGGATCACAGTCCCAGGTTTTCAAATCCCAAGTATGCAATGGCTTAGTTTATCAATACAGTATCATAGCACTTAACAGGTATCTCTGGCCATGCTGGTAGTCAAGCTGGTCAACTTACTGTCTCAGCTCTGTCCTCAGCAGGTAACTGCCTTCTTAATAACAGCAGCACTGCAGTTTATCTCAGAAGTATTAATAAAAAACTTCCCTGAGATGCTCCATATCTTTTCTGCCTGCTTTTCCCTGGGTCTTCTCCCTATGACATCTTTGTATCATTGAATATCCTACTTACTGCTGCAGGACAAGGTGGGTCCTGGACAGAAGCTTGTAGTAGCTGTTTTGCACCTATGTATTCACGCCACAGATGTTTTTCAATTAACAATCCAGTAGAGATTTCAGCAGTACAAATTACTGAAAACATATTCAGGCTACTAACTCAGAGAGAAATCAGTGGTTTCTACTGAAGGCTGCCTGAATACCATCATTTGAAAAACAGGCCTGCATGGATGAACAAAACTAAACATAACGCATACAGGAGGTGAAAGCAGGGACAAGTAACCCATAAGAAATAGGCAGTCACTGTCCCAGCATGCAGAGGTGGGTCAGGAAAGCCAAAGCCACCAGGAGTTGACCCTGGCACGTGGCATAAGGTAACAGAAAGGGCTGCTAAAGGTGTATTATCAGCAAATGGAAGAGAAGGGAAAATGCAGGTCCATTGCTGAATTGGGCAAGGGACATCATGATGAAAGACATGGAAAAGGCCAAGTTACTCAATGACTTCTTTGCCTACATCTCACTATTAGGATTTACCTTCAGGAATCTTCAGGACCCTGTTAAGATTTGTCTTCAGGAATTTGCCTTCATAGACAAGCTGTTGATGTGTGGGCTGGATAAGCAGACAGTGGGTTGAAAACTGTCTGAATGGCCAGGCCCAGAGGCAGGTGATCCCTGGCACAAAGTCTAGTTGGAGGCCAGTAACTAGTGGTGTACCTCAGGGGTCTATACTGGGTCCAGCCCTGTTCAACATCTTCATTAAAGATCTCGATGATGGGGCAGAGCGTACCTGCAGCGAGTTCGCTGATGACACAAAACTGGGGGGAGTGGCTGATACACCAGAGGGTCATGCTGCCATCCAGAGGGACCTTGACAGGCTGGAGAAATGGGCTGACAGGACCCTCATGAAGTTCAACATAGAGAAGTGCAAATTCCTGCCCCTGGAAAGGAACAACCCCATGCACCAATGTGCGTTGGGGGCCACTCAGATGGAAATCAGCTTTGCAGAAAAGGCCCTGGGGGTCCTGGTGGACACAAAATTGAACACAAGCCAGCACTGTGCCTTTGTGGCAAAGAAGGCTAATGGTGTCCTGGTCTGCATTAGGAGGAGTGTTGCCAGCAGGTCAAGTGAGGTGATCCTTCCCCTCTCCTCAGCACTGGTCAGGCCACACTTGGAGTACTGTGCCCAGTTCTGGGCTCCGCAGTAAAAGAAAGAGATGGAGCTACTGTGAAAAGTCCAGTGAAGGCCCATGAAGATTATTGTGGGACTGCAGCATCTCTCCTATGAGGAAAAGCTGAGAGGGCTGGGACTGCTTAGCCTGGAGAAGGCTTGGAGGAATCCTATTAATGTATATAAATACCTGAAAGGAGGGTGCAAAGAGGGTGGAGGCAGGCTCTTTCCACTGGTGCCCAGTGACAGAACAAGAGGCAATGGGCACAAATTGAAACACACGAGGTTTCGTATAAACATCAGGAATCACTTTTTACTGTGAGAGTGACTAAGCACTGGCACAGGTTGCCAGGGAGGTGGTGGAGTCTCCATCCTTGGAGATATTCAAAAGCTGTCTGGACATGGTTCTGGGCAATCAACTCTAGGTGTCTCTGCTTGAGCTGAGCATGGGGTTTGGACCAGATGACCTCCCAAGGTCCCTACCAACTTCAACCAATTCTGTGATTCTGTGAATCCCAGGCCTCTGACACCAGTGGGAAAGTCTGCAGCAAGAAAAACTTACCCTAGGTGGAGGAGGACCAGGTTAAGGAATATTTGAACAAACCGGATATACACAAGTCCACGGGACCAGACAGGATACATTCATGAGTGCTTGGGGAGCTGTCTGATGTCATTGCAAGGCTACTGTTGATTATCTTTGAAAGGTGATGACACTCAAGGAAGGTTCTTGAGAATCGGAAGAAAGCAAATGTCACCCCATCTAGCAAGATGGAGGATCCAGGAAACTACAGGCTGGTCAGCTTCTCCTTGATCCTGGGGGGAGACAGAGCAAATAAAGCTGGAAACCATTTCCAAATATATGAAGGACAAGCAGGTGACTGGGAGTAGTCAGCATGGATTTTCAAAGAAAAAAACTACGCCTGACCAACCTGATAGCGTTCTACAATGAAATGGCTGACTTGGTGACTAAGGGGAGGGCAGTGGATGCTGTTTATTTGGACTTTAGCAGGGCTTTCAACTCTTCCATAACATCCCCATAGGCAAACTGAAGATCTACAGACTAGATAAATGCACACCGAGGTGGACTGAAAACTATCTGAATGGCCAGGCCCAAGTCCAGATCCAGGCCAGTCACTAGTGGTATATCTCAGTAGTCAATTCCAGGGACAATATTGTTTCACATCTTCATTAATGACCTGGACAATGGGATCAAATGTACCCTCAGCAACTTTGCAGGTGATACAAAACTGAGACGAATAATTAGTATAGCAGGTGGGTGGTACCATTCAGAGGGATCTTGACAAGCTGGAGAAATACACACACAGGAACCTTATAAAGTTCAGCAAAGGTAAGTGCAAAGTTCTGCTCATGGGCAGGGATAATCACAGGCAACAGTACACACTAGGAGCTGACCAGGACTGGAAAGCAACTTTGCAGAGGAGGACCTAGGTCCTGGTGGACAACGAGCTGACCATGAGCCAGCAATATGCCCATGCAGCAAAGAATGCCAACAGCCTTCTGTGCTGCATTAGGAAGACAATTGCCATTAGGAAGAGGGAGGTGATCCTTCCCCGCTACGCAGCACTGGTGAGACACCTCTGGGTCCAGTTCTGGGCTTCCCAGTACAGGGAGACATGGACATACTGCAGTGAGTCCAGTGAAGGGCCAAAAAGATGATTAAGGGACTGGAACATCTGTCATACAAGGAGAGGCTGAGAGAGCTGGGAGTCTAGAGAAGAGAAGGCTCATGGGGATCTTATTCATATCTGGTGGGGGGGAATAAAGAAGACAAGAGCTAGACTCTTCACAGTAGTGCCCAGTGGGTCTGGTTAAATGGGCATAGGTTGCCTTTTGAGGCTGTGGACTCTCCACCTGTGATGATGTTCAAAACCCAACTGGACACAGTCATATGTAACCTGTGCTAGGTGATTCTGCTTTGAGCAGGGGTTTGGACTAGGTGACCGCCAGAAGTCCCTTCCCATCTCAGCCATTCTGTGACTCATATTCTGTAAAATATGTGCAGTACACAAGTATGAGAGTTTTAGTAAGGTGCTTATTCATCTTCAGGGAACCCAACCCCACTATGGAAGGGAGGGTGCCCTCCAGAGGCCTTGCTGACCCCACCACTCTGGGAGCGCTAACAGAACCAGCCTTGCAGTAGAGAAGTATGGGTGCATTTTTCCTCCTCGTTTCTCTCCCAAACACCTTTCCTGACATTTTAATTTACTTCACAAATACTACTGTCAGACAACACTTAGCAGTCAAGTCTGTAATAAAGCAACATAGTTGTCATGAGTGTTAGCAGGAAAAAGAGTACTATAAAAATGTGACCTCACAAAGTTTGATATGTGTCTCAGGAGCTATGCACCTCCAGTTTCTTCAACATCTTCTCTCTCCGTTTTCAAGGGTTCCGTTCTCTGTGTCACTGAGCCCTTTAACATTTGCTGAATCATTGAGTCTTGTATGCTTCAGCCCTAAATTTGGAGATGCATTTTAAAGTCTGGAAAGGTTTTCTGTTCCTGTTCCTGGCAAGAAACTCAAGATGTCAGGAGAAGAGACTGAGGGAATTGGCAATAAAATTCAGGACACTTTAAAGAGAAGTGACAGGCAAATGGAAATGGCTTGCAATGGAGCTGGGAACTAATTCAACAAAGTGCTGTAGTTTAGCAATTCTACACAACAGTGACTTCATTACAGTGTCTAACTTAATCATATGTGTATGAATGAACTTCCAACATGTTGAAAAATAATTTTACCTGGAGTATATAATTTTGCATTAAATGCATAAGCTCACAACAAAATTTGTGCCCAAAATTTAATTCCTTGCTATGGTGATACTAAAGAGGAGATAGATTTTGTTAGTTCTCTAAGTTTGTCATCAGTACCTAAGTACAGCAGAAGCTAGAAACTGAAGGTGGAATAGGAAGGGAAAGGAAGATGGGACAAGATTGCAGAAGCTGCCTCCAAGTGCCAGCTTTTTGTAATTAGAGGACATTATAATCTCAAAAAAAAAAAAATTTTTTTTCACAAGATGTACTGTAGCATTGGTTGCCATTTCTCTACCACTAAGCTTCAACTGTTAGTACTAAAGACAGCTCTCCCATCTTATTTACTCTGTTTAGAAAAAGAAAATCCCAGTAACACAGCATTGGAGTAGATATTTACCACACAGGGTGGGGGCAAACCAACATGAAAACAAATGCAGGTATTTTAGACTCTGATAAAAAGCAAACAAAAGTAGGAATATTTTAGTATTAGCTTGGCATTTGCTCCTTAAGCCACCCCCAGGTAAAGCAGCGGGGTGCAGTGCTGCAGAAATGTTTCCCATAACGTTTCCCACATTTCTCAAACAGTACTGCAAAGCATTCTGTACCCAATGCTTAATGGTTACATCTACACTAGTCCTTCAGTTGTTTTTAATTAAACCTTTCTAAGTTCTTCTTTTCTTCCTGCAGTTTCTTTCCTTCTATTTCTTGTGCTATTTTTTCCCATCTACATGTCTACTTCAATTAAATACCGTTTTTACAGATACTCTGTTTTCTGCACTGTGTCTGTATCTTCTCCTTCCTTTTAAATTTATGTCCTCTTATTTCTCCCTCTATTACTGGTTCTTGCCCTTACATATCAAGGCTAGTAAAACTGCTTACCCAGAGACTGAATTTCCACTTCGCAAGCAAAGAAAAAAATCCATTTTCTTGGCTCCTTACACGATTTCCCATGCACCTTCCTTCCCATCACCCACCAGTATCTGCTCCTGTCACATTTATGCTTTCTTTCCACAAGGCTTAATGAATGGGCTTTCCCACCTGGTGCTGAGCTGAATCCAGTCAGACCTGGTAGCTCTCTGCGGAGCACAGCAACATGTCAAACATAAAGAAAAAGAAGAAAGGGAATCTTCTCTTTGGTTTCTTTCATGCTCCCTTCTTTGTCTAGCCCCATGTTTCTCTCAGAGCAGGCTCTCTTCTAAGGGTGTTCTAGGCTAAATCTTGATCTCTGTGGTCTCTTTCGTAAATGAGGGCAAGATCCAGGAATCTGCCCTTGTGTCCTTCCCTTAAACACCTGTTGATCATGGCAGAAGTTATGACCGATATAATTCTACAAGCAATACAAATCTGCTACCGGCAGTTCTACAGTGGAAAACACAGCATTTCTCATTCACTTTTACCGGAGACATCTTCCTATAACTTGTTTTGCTAAAAGCACCTATAGTCTCTGGATATCGTCCAGTATCAGCACATACCAAGTGCATGGCTCATCACTTGGCCCCAGTTATTTAAATAAATTTGCTCAGCTTTGGAAACAGAAAATGTTCAGTCATAACTCATATTCATTCTGGATTTCTCATCAAGCAAAACCATTGTATCAATGCAGGAAATAAAAGATCATAGGTGAACATACTTTATTTCAACCACTTAGCTGTGGTTGCAAGATTAGACCAGCTGCATACTACTGTCCAGAAGCCTTTGCTTAAAGAAACTCTTTCTCATTTAAAGCAGTGATGTGCCACATAACAGTGCAATATATGAAGTTACAACGGAACGACTAGAGCATGTTAGGCACAAATAGAACAAAGCTGTCAAAGATCTCACTCCTAGTTAGATAACAATAAAGGGTGTCATGTCTAAAAAGAGAACATGAAAAAATCATAATTGCCAGTTAAACTATCACTTCAGTGAACTTCGGCTTGCTGGTCAGAACAAACGGGGTTTGAAAGGTCTATAGTTTTGGTATTGCTCCAGATGGTTTCAGCATTTGTCACTGCATGTACAAGTGGAACACAAAGCAAGGACAAAAGCTTTCAGGAAGGAAGGAAAGCTGAGTTCTACCTTAAAAGTTTTGTGTTCCACTCTCTTAACATAACAAAGACACACACCCCTCTCTGGATTTACATCATTCCTATCCATCCTGTCACCCATGAAACACTTTTTACTCTATTCCTCACTTAACTGCATTCCTCATTTTTTTCTTCAACTGGTGGTAGCACTATGTTTGGACTTTGTGCCTGCTCCCAGCAATCACACACTAGAAGTGTGAAGGTGGATCCCCGGATACCATGATGCTTTGTACAAACTCTGGCTTCTACTTCTTATGTCTGTCCAAGACAGCCAGCTAGGAGAATTGTCCTTACCTGGGAGCAGATCTGAGTTTTGGTTTTGAGGTTGAACTACGCTCAGCAGTTCTCCCTCTCGTCACTCATGGTTCAACCACCATCTTCAAAACATTTAGTCAGCTTATCTTTTCCTTAGTCAGCAGCGTATGGACAAATGTGTAAAACAAACATAGTTCATTGCTCCATATTACCCTAAGCAAGGGCAAAAGCAAGTCATGAAGGCTTCCCAAATAACCAATAATAAAAACATTCATGATCTCAAACACAAGCATTTTTTTTTCATCATTAATTTTATTCTATCCTTTTTTTGATGAAATCACCTAAAGGCAATTTACCTGCTCTAAGTAAAACTATTTGGCACCTATGTTAGCTAACATACATCTCTTTTAGGAATATCTTCACAGAGCTCACTGCATTGCTGGGGCCTCCTTTTTAAAGGGATGCCCTCATTGAGTGTGCCTAGAAGTTGTGGCAGCAGATGTATTTGACCTATGTACCTACCATCTGATTATGCCACACCAGAGTCCCTCTGAATCTGAGGATCAGTTTCTCACATGTTTAGGTACGTCCAGTAAGTCTTGCCTGCTGCATGAAGCTGGATGCTATGCCCATGGCTTTGCAGTCACTTAAAAATCATTGCCAGACATGGCTGATTTGTGAAGAACACTACCACACTGCAGGCATCCTATGCAGAGCTGAGATCTTCCCACCAGCACTGCAGAAGAAACAAAACCCAGCAGCCTACAGTGTATAGTACATCTTTTGATCGCTGCCTACATGGTTAAGCTCTCCACTAATGCTAAATAAACACTAAATCAGCAAGCATGCTTTTAATTTGTCTTCAAAGTTTGCCATATAAATGGCAAACATCTGTTGAATAACTAGGTGCCTAGAAAATAAGGATGTAAAATTACAGTTTATATCATATAGCCAATATATGTGCTGTCTCACATCTTAATAACCATTATTTATTTTATTAAAATTATGGAACTGATAAATATGCTTCTGGAATTCTAGATAAAAGATCTGAAGGCAAAATAACTCCAAGCAAACAAATAAAAAAAAAGAGATCAAGAAAACCCCCAGATTCTGTTCATTTTCCTAGACTTAAGGATTGGAAAGTTTTTACATTTCCTTGCCTTGGTGGGATTCCAGTATGAAGGAGACCAGAGGAGGGGATAAAGTAATAATATTCAGAACACTTTTAACTTACAGTCACAGGCAAATGGAAACAATTTGAAGCAGGACTGGAAACTCATTCAGCAAAATACTCTAGTTCAGCAGTTTTATATGGCAGTGACATCATAAAACCATAACAGAAATATCATGCTACCTCAAAAAGTTTCAAATACTCTAGTAATATATACTGCAAATGGGAAGACCCAAGGAAAAGAAAAATAGGAAGGAGAGAGCGAGTCATAAAAATCCAGCTCATTAATCAAGCGAATAAACGCTGACAGAAGAAAATGTAAAGAACATTATTCTAAGAAATGAAAGAATTAAAAATGGACTGATTTAACTTTATATGTTACTTATAGACTTACGACAGAGTATAACCTTCAGTGATATTCAGTTATTGCAAATAGTCAGACTTTTGTGAAGTATCTCATTGTACTGCAGTTTAGGACCATAATCATCACTGCTGCCCTCACACATCACGGCTGATTTTTGTGCGTATCTCCTATAGGCATTTTTTGTTTTCTTCTCCTCTGATTCTCTTTTAAAAATAGAGCAGAAACACAAAACTTTCCTCCAGTCAGCAGCTCACCAATTCTTAGCCCATATTTTTTTCCAAAAATTTTAAGCGATTTCAAGTTGCAGGAAAATCAGATGTAGATTGCACATGTGTTTCGTTTATATCTTAAAGCTAGCATTGTTCTTTGGAGTAAAATCTTCTGTGTGGCAAACTATGTCTGAAGTAGTCACTAGAATTACTTCTTAAGAAACCAAAAGAAGTTTAAATTGCTTATTTGCTCTATTTAAAGAAAGTGGTTGTTAACTCATGTTCCTTGGAAGTCTCCATGGCTCCTCAGGATCCACAGTACTCTCCT
Source organism: Gymnogyps californianus (assembly GCF_018139145.2). Classification (NCBI taxonomy): domain Eukaryota; kingdom Metazoa; phylum Chordata; class Aves; order Accipitriformes; family Cathartidae; genus Gymnogyps; species Gymnogyps californianus. The sequence continues at coordinate 34,873,855 of NC_059500.1, read as the reverse complement.
ATGAGCCATTTTACCAGCATTATAATTTTTGCAAGAGTCTTGAGGCACTGTTAAGCACACACTGGTACAAAGGCTTCAAAAGGCACTTTTGTGCACGTCCTTCTGGTCTTTGGTGAGTGCAGAAGGTGCCTCTCTCTGTACTGCTTTTTGGGAACACCGTTTGGCACCTTTTTCCCCACATGTCCGATGATGTGGTAGGACTCCAAGTGTGTGGTCCAGGCCCACTAGCCCCACTGAGTGGAAGGACTGCTGGTTTTGCCCCTTCCTTCACAATGCCCCTTGAGAGGAAACAGAGAAGAGGTGCAGGACCAGACTTCCTTTCCACCCGGGGACAGGGAGACGCAGGATCTGCACAAGATACCCTGCCGCCCCAATCCAATGAAACCTCAGTTCGGCACCCTCCTTTAACTCCTCCCAAGCCCTGATTAAAATGGCCCTTTTGCTTCCCAAAAGCAGCTGGTGGCGGCAAGCGCAGCTCTTCTCCTGGGCTGGCTTGCGCTGCCTGTTCGCAGCTCCAAGGGGAGGCATCTGGCAGCACTGGTGGCAGCAAGGAGGTGACTCTGGCAGAAGGTACCGACTCCCACGGCTGAGCCTCGTGCCTCCCCCTGGCCCTCTGCCTTTGTCCGGCTTGAGAACCAGTATGCTGATGTAGAGTATACTCAGCAAGTCTTAGGAAGCCCAACCTGGTATTTTTCCTTCATCCAGAAGATGCAAATGATCTGTTATACTAAGTACTGTGAATGGGAAAACATGTCAGGATGGGTGTGGGTGGCGTGGGGATTTCTGAGGTTTCTGTGTGGGGATTGCTGAGATTTTTTTTTAAGAAAGATAGTGTCTGAAAAGCCAAAGTGTGAGCAGTTCACAACTCACTTCCCAGCAATGAAACCAGGGAACCTATTCCCAGGGTAAGGAGGTTTTAGGAAAAATTGGTCATTATGCTCTATTGTGAATTCATTAGTTACGCATTTACAAAGGGACGTCATACACACAGAAATTTCATTTTACAGTCAAGATTATGATTCAGGCTAGACAAAAGCAAACAGTTGATTAGCACAGACATTCCCATCTTAATCTATACATCCATAACATTACTCTAACACTTTTGTGCTTTTTTTTTCTTTTAATATCATCTCCTTAGAAGGCATATTATTCCTTAAACAAACTAACACAAGTTCTCAAGTTATCTCAGGATAGTTATTTCAAAAGACAATGCAATATTTCATAATAAACATTTATAATCAGGTTTTTAACAAAGTAATTCATCATATAAACAAATGAATCAGTCAGACACTAAATAAATATTTGTACTGGTAAATACTAGCATTTTGCTTATATCGTGTAGGACCTGATCCTGCAAGCCCTCTGTATACATCTTTATCCCCACTGAATGATTGGTTTCATTTCTTGTTCTAATCTACTATTTTACTTTGAGCTGAGCAAATACCTTCTGGCCATTAAGTTAAGTAAGAGAAATAAGCACTGGAATACATCCCAGCAGACAATGATTTTCTTAGATGTCTTCGTAAATAATTTTTTTTTTTCAGGTTCATGAAATCATCACAAACATTTATCAACAGGCATTCAGTTTATGATATTTACAATCTGAGTTGCATCAGTTAGTCAAGATTGATCAAATAAATTTTATGTTCCCTGTTCTTGGCTCTTACTGAACAAAGCGTGACCTTTGCACTCAATTTAAAGAGCGGTTTCCAAGAATTATTTCATGAGTAATACTGAATTTTACTTTCTCCAGATATTTGAGCTAACAATACTGGGCTAGGAAGGTAAGAGCCTCCAGGAGAATAACAAGCCATGAGCTCTCCTTGGGGAGGGCAGACAAGCATGAATTACCTTCTTTCTGTTCTCACCTACCACAATTACTACCTTCTCCAAGGCAATGGGGATGGCCTTTTTTAAAGCATACAAAAAGCTATGGCCAGCCCTTTAATTCTGAGTTTACTCACTCCTTTTCAGGGATGCCTTTTTCCTTCCATGGTAAAAACAGAACAGAGTACTGCAGAGAAGAGACATTAACTGACCTACACACCCTCCTCTTCTCTTAGGAAATTTATCAGGATGTCTTCATACAAATAGATGTGTCAGTGAATTCCAATCTCTTAGCTGTTTTTTGAAAGGAAACACAGAAGGAGTCAGTTAGAGCTGAAAAACTTACTTACAAACTTAAATTCAATAATTGCTTACTTTTTCTTGCCCAGGTCTATTTGAAATGTAGTTTGAACTCAAGGGTACTGAGGTTATTAGATGTACCCACTGTATTAACTTAAGTTTGGCTGAATGATGGTTTCTTGGATGCCTTTGAGCTTTTACCACAGTATAACATGAAATGTTCCAAGCATGTGGCAAAAATAACAACAATTGTAACAAATCGCTGCCTGAACGAAAAAGAGGAACATATTTTAAAATTACTCTCTCTATGTATCTGTATATATATAGGGATATATACACACGCGTGCACTCACACACACACAAACACATGCACATATATATCCCTATATAAACATTTCTCTAAAATACAGAAATCGATTTTATTATTTCTTATGTTGGTATCATTTTGAATACTTTACTCCGTGAATTCACAATATGACAACTTCAGGCTGTCCAGAGAGATAAATCTTAACACAGTCTTACAACCTCCACTAATATAAATATATTGGCAAGGAACTTTGACCAGCAATAGTAAATTTTGAAACTTAAATAATTATTCTACAATTGTTTTAACAACAAATTGCTACTGAGTACCAATATTCATGGAAAATGTAGAAAAAAAAATAAAAATACAGCTTTAACTTCTAACACTCTGTATCACGTGCAGCTTTATGAAAGGAATGTAAAAGAAAATTATGTATTAGAGACTCATTCTAAAAAGAGAAACAGCAACTTATACTATGTGTTTCAAAAAAAGAATACTGTATGCCTGCACTTTATCATAAATGACCATGTTAAGTCATTTCTTCTTGCCTGCAAATGAAGGATTTTGGTTCACAAATCTTCTAAAGTGTACATGAGCATTTGATTAAATCCTGTTTCTTGTGAAAATAAAGTTCATTTACATTTAGAGTGAACAACAATGAGGAGTTTGTTATTATAATAAGACATTTAAGGACCTTGGTAGCCAGTACCAGTTGTATTTGCAAGCAGCTCCTCAGCTTTTCTTTTTTTTTAAAAAATAAAGGTACAATCATAGTTACTCATTTACTTTAAAAATTCTAAAGATGAAGAAAAGTAGCATTTATACATATAAGTCCTCATATAAATTATAAAACTCAAGTTTATCTTATAGAGTTCCATCCCCAGAAGAAGCATAAAGCACTTTTGTGGTACCTTCACCAGTAAATATTTGTATCACATCAAATCTGAGAAATGCAACAAAGATGATACTGCATCCCAAAGTCCAAAGAGAACATTCTTCTGATGCATGTGTGATGCATCCATTCTTGTGATGGATGTGCTCCATGGGATCATATGATTGCTGTGACTTGAATGAATTTCAAATAAAGGAAATATGAAGGAATTCACCTCACCAGTTCAGTAGGTATAAGAAATATCAGTGAAGAGTAGACTCATCCCATTTGAGGTCAACAGTCTTTGGAAGACAACAAGGAGGGAGTTTAAAACTACGACAGCAAAATCAAACAATAATAACAATAATGAGGTAAACTCCCCTAAAAAGGCCAAATAGGCTGAGATGTCAGGAGAGAGTTCGATTGTACCTGACACTCAAATGTTTCTGTAGCCAGAGTTCAGCAAGCTGCATGGTAGAGGCAAACGTACTTGCTTTGGACCCTAAGCACATTTTATATTGTTTCGGATCTAAATTGGGGTCACACTGAACTGGATGAAAAATATGGACGACTCCTACTTCTTGACTTCTGAAAGCCTTCAAGCCAGACGTTATCACTTTAGTAAAGAGGTCTACATCCTCAAGTCCCCAGCCTTGAATTGAGGTATCAAATCCACCAGCAGTAAGTAGATCACTTTTGTAAATACAGGTAATTCCAAATCCATACTCCCTCCAAAATCCAGTTCTTTTTGTGAAAACAAAACTACTGTCAGCTGGAGGGCTGCCTCCATATATTACTTTCGGATCATATTGGCTAAAGATGATAGGGTAGTAAACCTGTTCTCCCTGAATAGTGTTATCTCTGCATCGCTGGAGGAAGTCTGGTGTGAATACCAGATCAACATCACAGAACAGCAGCAAAGTACCATTGTCAAATCGAGATGAGGCCATTTCAAGACCTAAACCTCTAGAAAACTTTCCTGCCATCGGAATCAGGGTCATATCTGCCTTAGGATACTTAATGCTGTATTCTTTCATCAGCTCTATGTGTTTGCTGGAGTCTTGGCCAGACTCGGAACTGAAGAGAATTATTGCCAACTTTACATTCTGCCTGGGAATCAGACAAGTCTTCTCAAAGTTATCCATAAATCTTGAGAAAATGTCAAATCTTCCTGTGAGAGGGACAAGAATATGTATTTTCTTGTCACTGCGTCCTCCAATGTCTTTGGTGCCTTGGAATGATGAGGAAAAAATCTTTAAAGAATTTGAAAGAAAAGAGAAAGATTGAGTGTCAGTGTTGGTATCCTCCAGCAGGCTTCTTACATCCAGCTCCTCTGCTTCTTTGAAGAAAGGTTTGCTAAACAATTGCTGAAGGTAAGCATGGCGTCTCACCGGAACCGTAACTTTCCTTCCTTTGTGCCTTTTGTACAAAAGCAGTAAATCCAGGATGTACTCCACTCCATGCAGAGGGTCCACCCTGCGGTAGCCATACTGTATTTCCTTGAAATCAATGAGCCTTCCTCTAGATCTAGAGTTCTCATTTATCATTTCCATGACTTGCATAACGGTGTCATCCAGTGCAGCCCGCAGGACACTGCTAAGGCTCTGCCGGGGTGGCTGGTTCTCCACCATCGAGTAAAGAAATTTTCCTGTCAGGAACTCCCACTCGATGACTTCATCCCTTTCACGTGGCTGGAAATGATTGAAAGATGGCAGCACTCCCAGTTGCTGATCTTCCTTATTTACTTCACTGTTACTGAGCTTGCTCATCAGGGCACTTTCTCTATGGAGCTGGATGGTCCGATAGCGCAGTTCGGAAATTTTGCGACTCAGTATGTAATTGTGCAGCCTGTATTGGTAGGCTGGTCTTTTGTTTGGATGAAGTGTTATGGCTGTGTGAATCTTGCTGTTGTGAAGATCTTGAATGTAACCCTTACGGTTGTGTTCATAGTTTTCATGGAACAATTGCTGCATCTAGAAAGAGAGAGAGAGATATTAAAAAAAAAGACATTAAGTGGAAGTGCTTCTACCCACAAAAGGACCCACACTGGTAATGTTGATCATTACCAATTCTTACAGATCATGGCTATTTTTAGGCACAGAACTTTAAAGTATTCAGTAGGAATTATTTACACTGTTTTGGTCTCAGTTTCAGTACTGTCCACAGTAAGCAAATATTGTCCTCTAACTAAACAGAAGGGCAGATATCTTGGGTTTATCTTTACTTCATCTAACCACAAAACGAAATGAAACACTTAACCGAAGGTCTGTAGGTAATATTTCTGAGTTCCTAGGTGCAGGCTGAATGCTGCCATGCATGAAACACTAAGTCTTCACCTACACTGAAACCCTTACTAGCACAGATCCTTACTGAAAGGTTAGCAACATTGATGATGTTTTTTAAGATGACCTTGGATTTATGTCTATGGAGCACAAAGCTGCTTGTATTTCCTACAGACATACACAAATGGATAGTGCTACTTAACATTCAAAAACTGAATGGACTTCATTTGAACAAAACTATTTTTTTTTCCATGTGGACAAATAATCCAATGACTGAAATATAACCACTGGAATATGTATGTTGGCAGGGATACATATAACAGAATACATCAATTAAGCTATAGATCACGCTAATACAACTCACCCTGAGTAATTTCCAATGTATTTCTGTGGCAAGAAAAAACATTCTACTTCTGTCAAATTAGTAATTCTAGTATCTTCTAAATAGTGAAGAAATACATTTTATGGCTGAAGCACAGGTCTAGGATTTAAAGTGTCTGGCCTTTACACCTTTCTGTGCTACCAGCTAAACTATGAGCAAATCATAAAGCTTTCTCTGACTCAGTTTCCTCCATTATTAATTTAATGTGATGAATATTTATTCTTAAATGGGAAGTGATATGGAGGAGTAAAATATTAACATCATAAATACATTTAAGACCCACCGCTCTTTGCTAAGCTAACACCTACTAACTCCAGAGAAAGAGAATTATTTCCCATGAGTAGCAGATAAAGGAGAAGAGGCTGCTCTTTTTCATCTGCAAACAGACTGGTCTGTAATTAATACATAAGGAAAATGTGTTAATTAGATAAAAAATGTTGTTCATGGAGGTGTTGTAAGCTTGAGCTCTAATCAGATTTTGAGATGGGTATTGAAGTTTATCTTCTATTCACTGAGGAAATCAAGAGAGGTGAGGTCTGATGACACAATGTTTCAGACTCAAAACATTTAGCTCATTTTACTGCCATTCTTTCTAGAACAGAGGTTTTGCTACTGGAAGTAATATTAAGCATAGGGCAATAAATGTAAAATAACTCCTAACAAAGCTAAGAACCATGACATTTATTTAAAATCCATTAGCACGTATGAGCAATACACAGTCATGTTTAGAAAAACTGAATTTTAATACAAAATTTCTAGAATCTCCCTCCTACCCCATTCAGAACCCAAATGACTCTGCTTGAGGAAACATAGCTACTACTATTAGTCAGGTCAGCATTTTTGAGGCTACAGTCATATAACACAGAGAAGAGCAACAGCCTAATTCTGAGAACTACCTTAAGCTATCTTAAATTTGCCTTTAATAACACAGATATGTCTGTTATATTAAAGTGAGAGTGAGCATGAAAAAACATACATAGTTACAAAATGACTGAAATACTCCTTGTTCACAGAACTCCTACCTAAAGCTGTCAGAGCACATTTGTTCTGTCTTGGGAGGTGGCTTTTTTGCTTGTCACATAAGGTGAGATGAACCAGGGACGTGAGGTTTGGGCGATTTCCCTGCTATCACAGAGAAAGGAACAAAACCACTGGTACTGGGTCAGCGTTCAACCAG